>NC_082727.1:56994281-57146781 GCF_030144855.1 Hypanus sabinus
ACATGTTTTCTACATATCCCATGATATTTTATTTTCTCTTATGAGGTGTATTACCAAAACACTCCGTCCATCTGCTCCTGGTCCGGCCCCCCTGTCAAATTTTAGAACCCTTTGTGGCCCTCAAGTCAAAAAGTTTGCCCACCCCTGGCTTAGAGGGAACAGTGAAACTAAATTTTACAGGTTAAACAACATGCAGCTGTTCCTAACTACGACCACAGGTGAATTTCTAAACTCATGATGCCTCATTGTTCACACAGATTTTACCTTTGGATTATGCATAACAATGGTTTCGCCACTGGCAAATTCAAGTCTCTTGTGCCACTGGTTGGTAGTTACCGCTTTTTTATATTCTCCCTGGAAAAAGAAAAATTAGAAGATTTCACAATGCTCAATTAGCTTTCTCCAGGATCTCAAAAATATTTTAGGTGTAAACTTAAAATGTCTCATTTATCCCAGCTAAGCATTTAATATCAATATTTACTGAGCTTCAAATATAAAAAATGATTTAAAGTGATAATTATGAAATAAAAGGTAATTTCTTATTTTCAAATGATACGATACACCTTGTAGTTGAACTTTATGAGAATTTCATTGGCTTTTTAAAAAAAACCCTTGAAAACGTTCAATAATAAGTGAGACGAAAATAAACGTTGAATTCAGCAAGTGGTGATTTGGTTTACAGTTGCTTAAATGTGTCATTAATACTAAAATCCCCTGTAGAGGACAGCCAAATCAATACTGATCCTCACCTGATATTCGTGCATGTGCAGCTTCAATACAGGATGCTAGAAAGTGAGCTGTGGAAGCCCCATTCACACCGAAATATAACTGTGTGTGAAATCTAAACACAGCTTTCCCATTTTATATACTGCAAGCTCTTCTTCCAGTCCACTTCCTCTCCAACTACTAGACTCTAGTCTGGCAGAGCAGCACACCCAGGTAGCCAAACTCAGCCAGTAAGTTTGGGACTTAGAGATTTTGTACAAAATCTCCAACTTGCTGGGAAATGCTATGAAATTCTTCCATCATTTTTGATATTTATGGAAGGAAAGATGCTTGAGACTTCATTTATCAATAGCTTATACAAACAATTAAAACAGTAAACAAATAATACAAAGAACATGAACTGCAGAGTCCCCAAAAGCGAGTCCAGAGTCCCACAACCAGTTCAGCACTGAGGTGAGGAAAGCCTCATGGAGCAGAGAACTGAACACCAGTTCACTTGTCCTTCTACCTCAAAGCCTTAATCTTTTAAATCTGGATCAGCACTTAAATCAACTCAACATGGGTGCATTTTTTGCTTTTGGCAAAATTTGAAAATATATGACAATATTTATAGCTTAACAAAGAGCAAATGCAGGAGGAGCATCATGAGTTAATGAAACTTGATGTGGGATAGAAGAGAAACAGCTGATAGATTTGGTACAATGTGGAATGCAATGCCATTAAAATGCGGTGAAGTCAGATTCAGTAGCTCTCAAGAGAAATGAATTTGCACACAAAATTTGCATGCCAGAAGCAAAATATATTATAAGGAATGGAGCTGCTTTATAGCTTTTTCAGAGAAATAGTACATGCATGATAGACCAAAAGGCCTCATGCCACTGTTCTATCATTTTGCAACATATCTGAAGCTAAAAGAATTTGGATGTTTTTGGCAGAAATGAATTCCCATTTAAAAATGAAATATATCCATACCAATAGAAGCATGCATAACATACACTGTATAGAAATACAATATTGAAATCTACCCTTTAATGACCTAATACATTAAGTTAAATAAAGGCTCTAGACTTGAAACCAATTTCTTCTCAAACTGTAGGCATAAACCTGTACGACAGCTTGCTTCTAATCTTACTCCAAATGTTATAGTTATTTTTTTCTTAGAAACCTCAAAGAAGCCAAACTGGAGCTTATCACATTTGGAATGTAGTACAGTCGGCCCTCCTTATCCACGGGGGATTGGTTCCAGGACCCCTCACAGATACCAAAAAACGCGGATGCTCAAGTCCCTTATTTAACATGTATCAGTGCAGTGGTCTTTAGGACCCAGCGGAACCCCAGACTCTATTTAACCTGTCTCCATGCGGTGGACATTAGGACCTGGTGGCACAGCTCTGAATCTGCAGTGTTTCTGTTCATGAAAATAATCATGATCACAATGAAAAATAAGGTGGAAATAATAAAGCGATCGGAAAGAGGTAAAACGTCATCCGTCATTGGAAAAGCGTTAGGCTACAGTCGGTCAACAATTGGAACAATTTTAATGGAGAATGTGAAAGGCCCTGCCCCAATGAAAGCTACAATTATTACTAAGCAACACAGAGATTAGTCTTGACGAAGGGTCTCGGCCTGAAACGTCGACAGTGCTTCTCCTTATAGATGCTGCCTGGCCTGCTGTGTTCCACCAGCATTTTGTGTGTGTTGTTTGAATTTCCAGCATCTGCAGATTTCCTCGTGTTTGCAGAGGTTTAATTATTGAAGTATGTAGGTTTCTTAAGTGTTTTATATGCATAGAGGGGTAAAATATATACTATATACTAAGAAAAACGTTTGACTGACGCTAAATAATACCGGATGTACCCGTTCCGACTTCAAATCCGACTTAAAGACGGACTCAGGAATGGAACTCAATCATAACCCAGGGACCGCCTGTACTTTAAAGTCATTTCTAGATTACTTATAATATCTAATACAGTCATTGCTATGTAAATAGTTGTTATACTGTATTGTTTAGGGAATAATGACAAGAAGAAAAAGTCTATACATGCTGAAATGACGCGTGCTGGAGAGAGAACTTCCAGGTTTTCCCAAACTATACATAGAAAGAATTTTGTTCTAGAACTACTTCATATTTTGCCTGACCTGCAAACACAACATACCAAATGCAAGTTCTATTCCTCAGTACATTTCAGCTAGGCCAGTATTTATCCCTTGCCGGCAGCACCTCTACCTCCCTCAGAAGGCAAAGGGAATTCAGCATCATAGATTTCTATAGAAGCACCATAGAAAGCAATCTATCTGGATGCATCACAGCTCGGATTAGTGACTGCTCTACCCAAGACCACAAGAAATTGTTGAAGAATTGTGGACACAGCTTAATCCATCATGAAAACTGGCTTCCCCTCTCAAGGACAGCTTCTCTTCTGCAGGCTACATGGTTTTTTAAAAATCTACCTTCACTCTCTCTAACAGTAAACACTACATTTACATTCTGCATTGCTTCTCCCTTGTTCTACCTCAATGTACATGTTTCAAAATTACCTGTACAGATGGTAAGTGAAGTTTTTTCTTCATTACCTAAATCAGTTATTTCTTAAATGGATAACCACATTATTTGAGAGAGCTCACTGTGTCCTAAGTGTCTGCACAAAGAGTACTGTCATATGCTTTGTGAACAAGGCTATACAAAGCATGCTTTTTATTCTTTTATGCAGAGTTATCAGACACAATATAGTATTAAGCAGAAATAAACCATCCGAAGTCTTTGCACATTGCTTTATGGATCACAATATTCTATCACTGGTCCAGCTAAAAATGGTAAAAGCTTTAACAGGATTCATAATTTGCACAGCCTGAGACTAGCTGATTTAAATTACAATTACCCTTGGAATTAACTCCATGATTAAAGATGAGTTGCAACATTAAACATGAATATTCCACCTTAAGTCAACAGAATCAATGTAAACAGAAAGTCATGCCGATTTAATTTATTCTTCTAATTGCTACAGCTATTGTTTGAGTATTAATGGTTTGTTAAATTCTTGGCCAGTAGCACCATTTTCCATGCCACTTTAAACACTTACTGCCCATAACGCCGCTGGCGTTTAGGGCAGCAACAAAGGTCCTTCATCTCTGTCTGTATAGAATGATTCTCCTTTGCTGCTTCTGTAACAATTGCTTTTTTGACCAGTCAGGGTTGCTAGCCCTAAGATTAATCTAAAGCTGGAGGAGGACTGGTGGACTACTCTTTGTCTGGCCTCTACCCTTTGACTTGTTTGGCATGGATAACCCTATCAAGAGTCAAAGCACAAGGCACTGACTCCAGCGAACAGCTATACAGATCATTAAGGCACGCGCGTCCTCTTGGAGCAGTAAGAGACTCAATAGCCAGAAGAACAGGCAGGAGATTCTGTGGACGTGAACAAGACACCCAGATGGTATGTGCTCCTTCCCCCGAGGTGCCAGGGTCAGGGATATCTCATATCGCATCCACAGCATTTTGGAGGGTCAGGGAGGGCAGCCGGAATCTTGGTACATATTGGTACCAATGACATAGGAAGGAAAAGCAGTGGTCCAGAAGAGAGAATTTAAGAGAGCTAGGCAGTAAGCTGAGAAACAGGACCTCCAGGGCGGTAATTTCTGGACTGCAAACTGTGCCATGCGCCAGTGAGGGTAGAAGCAGGATGATCCGGAAGACAAATGTGCGGCTGAGAAACTGGTGCAGGGAGCAAAGCTTCAGGTTCTTGGATCATTGGGATTTCTTCTGGGGGAGGCATCACTTGTACAAAATGGATGGGTTGCACCTGATCCCAAGGGGGACCAATATTCCTGCAGGCAATTTGGTAGAGCTGTTAGGGAGGGTTTAAACTAATTTGGTGGGGGGGTGGGAACCAGAGTGAAGGGACTCTGGATAGGACAAGTAGTTAAAAAACAAAAGCAAAGATAGTGTGCAGTCAGACTGTCAGGAAGAGCAGGCAGACGATAGGACAAAATTCCAACCAGCAGGGCAAGTATCAGTGCATTAGGGATGCAGAATCAAAAAGGGTAGCAAACACAGTACTCAAAGTGTTACATCTCAATGCACAGAGTATAAGAAATAAGGTGGATGATCTTGTTGCACTTTTACAGAAAGTCGGGTATGATGATGTGGCTATCACTGAATTGTGGCTGAAGGATGGTTGTAGTTGGGAGCTGAATCTCCCAGGTTACATATTGCATCGGAGGGAAAAGAAGGTAGGGAGAGTGGGTGGCATAGCTCTGCTGGTAAGGAATGGCATCAAATCATTAGAAAGATGTGACATTGAATCAGAAGATGTTGAATCCTTGTGAGTTGAGTTAAGAAACTGCAAGGATAAAAGGACCTTGATGGCAGTTATATACAGGTCTCCAAACAGTGGCTGGGATGTGGACCACAGATTACAATGGGAAATAGAAAAGGAATGTCAAAAGGGCAACATCATGATAGTCATGGGGGAATGCAACAGGCAGGCAGATTGGGACTATTAGGTTGGTAATGGATCTCAAGAGAGTGAATTGGTTGAAAAGCCCATTGGCTTTTCAGAGCAGTTTGTTGTTGAGCCTACTGGGGATTCAGCTGTACTGGATTGGGTGTTATGTAATGAACTAGAGGCGATTAGGGTGCTT
Organism: Hypanus sabinus; assembly: GCF_030144855.1. Classification (NCBI taxonomy): domain Eukaryota; kingdom Metazoa; phylum Chordata; class Chondrichthyes; order Myliobatiformes; family Dasyatidae; genus Hypanus; species Hypanus sabinus. Next base: position 56,999,649 of record NC_082727.1, read on the forward strand.
AAGGTAAAGGGACCCTGAGGAAGCAGTGATCACAATATGATTGAGTTCAACTTGAAATTTGAAAGGAAGAAAGTAAAGTTTGACATAGCAGTATTTTAGTGGAGTAGAGGAAATTACAATGATATGAGAGTAATTGGCCAAAGTAAATTGGAAGAAAATGCTGGCAGGGATGACAGCAGAGCAGCAATGGCGTGAGTTTCTGGGGAATATGAGCAAAGTGCAGGATAGATGAATACAAAAAACAAAGAAATACTCAAAGGGCAAAAATAGTATAATCCTTACTGACAAGGAAAGTCAAAGCTAATATGAAAGCAAGAGAGGACATACAACAAAGCAAAGATTAGCAGAAAGATAGAGGATTGGGAAGCATTTAAAAACCTACAGAGAGTAACTAAAAGAATAACTAGTAGGGAAAAGACAGCAAACAGTATCTCAGTGTATAGTAAAAGATTTTTCATGTATGTAAAAAAATAGAACAGAGAAGAGAATGGATATAGGGTCACTAAGGCCGGAGAAATAATAACTGGGAACAAGGAGATGGCAGATGGACTAAATGAGTATTTTACACTGATATTCACTGTGGAAGACTGCTACAGTGTGCCAGATGTTGAAGGGTGTGAGAGAAGAGAAGTGCGTGCAGTTACTATTACAAGGGAAAAGGTGTTCAAAAAGCTGAAAGACTTATGGGTATGTAAGTCACTTTGACCAGATGAACTGCACCCTCAGGTTCTGAAAGAGTTAGCGGTAGAGACTATAGAGGCATTAGTAACAACCTTTCAAAAATCATTAGACTCTGGCATAGTGCCAGAGGACTGGAAAATTGCAATTGTCACTCCACTCTTTAAGAAAGGAGGAAGGCAGCAGAATGGAAATCATAGACCAGTTCGCCTGACCTCATTGGTTGGGAAGATGTTGGAGTCAATTGTTAAGGATGAGGTTATGGAATTAATGGTGACACAGAAATAGATAGGACAAAGTCAATATAATTTCCTTAAGAGAAGATCTTGCCCTATGAGCCTGTTGGAATTCTTTGAGGAGATTACTTGTAATCTCCTCAGAAGGCCTTTGACAAGGCACCACACATGAGGCTGCTTACCAAGTTAAGAGCACATGGTATTACAGGAAAGTTACTAACATGGTTAGAGCATTGGCTGATTGGTAGGAGGCAGCGAGTGGAAATAAAAGGATCCTTTTCTGGTTGGCTGTCAGTGACTAGTGGTATTCCACAGGGGTTGGTGTTGGGACCGCTTCTTTTTATGCTGCACATCAATAACTTAAATGATGGAATAGATGGCTTTGTTGCAAACTTTGCAGATGGTATGAAGATTGGTAGACATTGCGAAAACACGTAGACGGCAGAGGGACTTAGATTGGGAGAATGGGCAAGAAAGTAGCAAATTAAATAAAATGTTGGAAAATGCATGGTCATGCACTTTGGCAGTAGAAATAAATGTGCAGACTATTTTTTTTAAACGGGGAGAAAATCCAAAAATTTGAGATGCAAATGGACTTGGGGGTCCTTGTGCAGAACACCGAAAAGGTTAACTTGCAGGTTGAGCCGGTGGTCAGGAAGGCAAAATCAAGAGGTCTAGAATACAATATCAGGGATGTGATGCTGAGGCTTTATAAGGCACTGATGAGGCCTCACCTTGAGTATTGTAAACAGTTTTGGCCTCCTCATCTAAGAAAAGATGTGCTGGCATTGGAGACGGTTCAGAGGAGTTTCACAAGGATGATTCCAGGAAAGAAAGGGTTATCATATGAGGAACGTCTTTTTTGGCTCTGGGTCTGTATTCGCTGGAATTTAGAAGGATGGGGGGGTGGTGGAGATCACATTGAAACCTTTTGAATATTGAAAGGCCTAGATAGAGTAGACGTAGAAAAGACGTTTCTTTCCCATGGTGGGAGAGTCTAGGACAAGAAGGCACAACCTCAGGATAAATGGGCGTCTATTTAAAACTGAGATGCAGAGAAATTTCTTTAACCAGAGGTTGGTGTTATCGCCCAGTAGCACTCACATCTACAGTGATGAAATGCTTTGAGAGGTTGGTCATGACTAGACTGAACTCCTGCCTCAGCAAGGACTTGGACCCATTACAGTTTGCCTTTCACCACAATAGGTCGATGGCAGACTCAATGTCAATGTCTCTCCCTGCGGCTTTTCACCACCTGGAGAACACAAACACCCATGTCAGAATGCTGTTCATCGACTATAGCTCAGCATTTAATACCATCACTCCCACAAGCCTGATTAGGAAGTTGCAGAACCTGGGCCTCTGTACCTCCTTCAGCAAATGGATCTTCGACTTCCTAACCGGAAGACCACAAGTCTGTGAGGATTGGTGACAACATCTCTTCGCTGAGGATCAACACTGGCTCATCTCAGGGGTGTGTGCTCAACCCACTCCTCTACTCTCTATATATCCATGACTGTGTAGCTAGGCATAGCTCAAATACCATTTATAAATTTGCTGATGATACAACCATTGTTGGTAGAATCTCAGGTGGTGATGAGAGGTGTATGGGAGTGAGATATGCCAACTAGTGAAATGGTGCCGCAGCAACAACCTGGCACTCAACATCAATACTCAGAAATGGAGACAGTGAGCAGTTTCAAGTTCCTGGCTGTCAAGATCTCCAAGGATCTAACCTGGTTCCAATATATCGATGCAGTTATAAAGAAGGCAAGACAGCGACTATACTTCATTAGGATTTTGAAGAGATTTTGTATGCCAACAAATACACTCAAAAACTTCTATAGGTGTTCTGTGGAGAGCATTCTGACAGGCTGCATCACTGTCTGGTATGGGGGTGCTACTCCACAGGACTGAAAGAAGCTGCAGAGGGTTGTAAATTTAGTCAGCTCCATCTTGGGTACTGGCCTACAAAGTACCCAGGTCATATTCAAGATGCTGTGTCTCAGAAAGGCAGCATTCATTATTTAGGATGTCCAACACCCAGGGCACACCCTTTCTCACTGTTACCATCAGGCAGGAGGTACAGAAGCCTGAAGGCGCACACTTAGCAACTCAGGAACAGCTTCTTCCCCTCTGCCATCCGATTCCTAAATGGACATTGAACCCTTGGACACTACCTCACTTTTTTAATATATATAGTATTTCTGTTTTTTGCATGTTTTTAATCTATTCGATATATGTGTACTGTATAAAGTATATTTAATTACATTTATTATTTATTATTAATATTTTTTCTTCTATATTATGTATCGCATTGAACTGCTGCTGCTGTGGTTACAAATTTCACATCACATGCCAGTGATAATGAAACTGATTCTGATTCTGGTGAATTTGTGGAATTTGTCATCACAGGCCAGGTTGAATGGATTAGTAGGTTCATGATTGGTCACAGCATCAAAGGCTAAGGGGAGACGGTCAGGGAGTGGGGCTGAGGAGGGGGGGAAAAATATCAGGCATGATTGAACAGTGGAGCAGACTCGATGGGCCAATAGCCTAATTCTGCTCCTATGTCTTATGTACTTTTAAACACTTATTTTACACTTAAGTTTAATGGTACAACCGAGGATGATTCAACTGAATACGGTACCTCCAATTTTTCACTGAATTCCTCAGAGTAAGGTATAAACCTGCTGTCCAAGTCCCCCTTGTAAAACCATGTGCATCGTCTCACTTCAGTTGGCTCCTCTTCCCAGTACACAGCATAGCGCAAGCGATCGTATAGATAGACATCATAGCGACCACCATCCGTTGACACAACTACATTTTCAGGGTCTGGTTGTACTACAAGTTTAAACCAAATTAAATTGTTTTAGATTTCGTGGCACGAATTAACAAAAACAATAAGTAACGAAGAATGTTTAACATCACATGCAATTTAGACAAAGATATTAGCAAAGGCTGTTCGTCAAAGTTCATTATTGAGTATTTGTCCTGTACTTCAAATTTGTATAGGGTTAACAAATAAAACCAAAACTGAAAATGAAAAGTTAATCATTATCAGAATGTGGACTTCACTGCCAAGGCTGAGATTTATTGGCTACCCCTAATTGCATATAAAAGGTTGGTTATAAGCTGCCTTATCAAGTGGTAATTCACTGCTACAGATGCCATTGGAGGTTGACATTGGGAATACTTAAAGCAGAGGTTTATAGGTTCTTGATTAGTCAGAACATCAAAAGTTACAGGGAGGAGAATTCCATCAGTGATTTGGCATCCAATTAAATAGCCCAATCTCACTGAACAGAAGGAAACTTAGTGGAGGTGGGGTACTTGAATACACTCAGTCACAAAAGAACAAGTTGACTCCCATCAGCACTTAAAAAACAAATGGCTCAGTGGAACATAGCATACTTCAAAATAAATTTCCACCCAATATGTTCACAGATATTTAAATATTCAGAACTACTTTTTCAAATATTCACTGAAGAAAGAGAATTAATGGAATGGAAAGGTCTGTCAATAGATCCGTATTTGACAAGAGTAATAGACAGCACAGTGAAAGGCTCTTCGATCCATCTAGTCCATGTCGAACCTTTATACTGTCTAGTCCCATTGACCCAAATCTGCACAATAACCTCTGTATTCCATATTTTATTTGAAATAATTATATTTAAAAAGCAAACAACTGGCATATAAAATGGATTTCAAAACAAAACATAAAATTACTACTTACTGGATACCTAAATGAAACTGTTTTTAAATTACTCTCATTAATGATTCTAAATTCAAATTGAGTTTAGAATGACAAGACAGAAAGAAAAACTTCAAACCTCTACGTACCAGAGTTATAAATTTCCTCCAAGTTCAATGTGTCCAGAAAGCTGAATGGCATCCAGATTGGTTTCCTCTCTACCATCTTACAGTAGAACCAGTGTGGACGTACTGGCTCATAAATGTTATACGGAGGACTCAGCAAAGGCTGTAAAGCTGTGGAGATAGGGTTAGGAGGAGGGACTGTTGATACAGTTTGCCCCAAAGGTGCCTAGAGGAAAAAAACATATATGGTAGTTCTGAAAGGACTGTGTAGACAAAAATATATACTTTTTCAAATAGTGAAGACATGACCTCTCCATGTTACAGAATAAGTTCCAGATACCCAACTGACTTGCTGGGACTTATTTTGATTTACCGACTGCTCTGTCCTCTAACACTGGCAACAGGCTTGGGAAAACTTATCCAGGATGATCGCAGATGAGGAAGCTGCATCCACAGCCAATCTAGTATCAGCTAATGCTTTTAGTGGCTCATCTCATCCCAGTTTGATCAACAACACCCAAAGTACATAGAGAGCAAGAGCACTGTCCATTATTAAGGACCTCCAGCACCCAGGGCATGCCCCTTTCATCAGGTAGGAGGTACAGAAGCCTGAAGGCACACACTCAGAGATTCAGGAACAGCTTTTTCCCCTCTGCCATCCAATTCCTAAATGGACATTGAATCTTTGGACACGACTTAACTTTTTAAAAAAATATATAGTATTTCTGTTTTCGCATGTTTTTAAAAAAATCTATTCAATATTCATAATTGATCTACTCGTTTATTTATTATTATTTTCTCTCTGCTGGATTATGTATTGCATTGAACTGCTGCTGTTAAGTTAACAAATTTCACATCACATGCTAGTGATAATAAATCTGATTCTGAATTGGTAGCAAAAGGTAATGAGAGATAATATGGAAGTTTTGAGCTCTTTATGATCAAACAAAACAGCAGCAATAGTTATCATTGTGACTAAGAAATGGCAGAAAGGGCCTGAGTAGGACAGAGACAAGAATGGTTCCATTATCCAATAATGGAGCAGGAATAGCTTGGACCACTTTCAAATGGAGAAAGTGAGTGTAGGTGGGTGCAAAATTGTTTGAAGCAAGAAAAAGTTTCACTAGGCAAAGGGAAAAGTGTGGGACGAGGCAGTTTAGACCTGTTCAAATAAGAAGTGAACAGCCCTCAAACCACCTGGTGCAGGATGGATGGATGGATAGGATCAGACATCCAGAATGATTAAGGATGGTCTGCAGACCACTATTCAACTTGACATTTGTTTTTCTCATTTTACCCCATATCAAAAGGATCCTTGACCCCAAACCTCAATCATTCTTCTTTCCACTGATGCAGCTTGACCTGCTGAATATTTTTGGCTTTTCTCTTTCCCAGATTTCCAGCACCTGTAGGTTTTTATTCCAATGGCAAACAGGGTTAATTTGATGAGGTCTCAAAGCGGAATAATTATTAGTCCCCCAAATCTATAATGGCAGCAATCATTAGAAAGGGCAAGAGAAGCTGACCCCCACTGAAGAAAGATGCTGAGACTATGTATATAAACCTAAAATGATGTCTATGGCAGAATTTAATTCACAACCAAGTTAAATTAGTTAGCTCCTTCCATCTGTAGTGGAACTAATGTGTTCTTGTGCATTTGCAGTATATGGGGTGGGGGGAGGGGGGGATGTTGGGGAAGCCTGATGAACTTTAAAATGTCACACACTCAATATTTTTCACATTTACATCTATGACTGAAGAATACAAAACCAAAGCATTGAATGCTTTAAAATTCAAAGCAAAACCAGAAAGATTCAGAAAGAATCTGGGATTCAGAGAGAAACTGGGATTAGTATTTCAGGTTAATGCCAGGCCAGACTGAAATGGTCGTGGGGGGGGGGGGGGGGGGGAGGTCAGGGTTAGAGGTGAGAGATGGGCTGGTTTGGTTCGCAGCTCTGAAGGGTTTGCTTGTTTCTCTCCTGGATTGAGGCTCTGACCTGTAACTAGTGGACTTCTGGATTGGCTGTAGTGATGCCTGGTGTTTTAAACTTCAGTTCCAAATGCTGTTTGCTTGCTTTTATCATTTACACAATGTGTTTTATTCCTTTCTCTGCACACTGGGTGTTTGACAATCTTCATTTACTTTAATAGGTTCTTTGCTTTGTGGCTGCCTGTAAGGAGGTGGAATTCAAGATTGCATGAAGTATACACACTTTGATAATAAAATGTACTCTGAACTTCACACACACACACACACACACACACGAGAAAAATCTGCAGATGCTGGACACTGCTGAAGGGTCCTGGCCCAAAACATCAACTGCATTCTTTTCCACAGATGCTGCCTGGCCTGCTGAGTTCCTCCAGCATTTTGCATGTGGTATTTTGAACTTCATCAGAATTGCGAATTGTCAAGAACTTTCCCATGCAGTTAAAGGAAGAGTGCAGGGAAGAAGCAGGAGTGAAGAGGGAAAACAATAGGAAAGGTCGATGATTGACAGGAAAGGAGGGATTAACTGGGGTTGATAGTTTAAAGTGGAATATGATAAACTGGTAACAGGACCAGCAATTCTATTAACTAGAAGTTCACTAACCAGAGAGACACGTTTGAAATTTTATTGGAATTGTTATAACAGCAAAGATTCATCAGATTAGCAAGATAGAGAACTAAAGTGCCAAGCCACAGGAAACTAAAGGTCGATTTATACTTGTGCATACTGGCTACGCTGCAGCCTACACCATAGCCCTGATTTTCACTTGTGTCGCTCTACGCCGTAGCGAGTATGCGTTGGTGTGTGGGGTTGGTGGTGGGGTTTCCATGCCACTGTCTTGAGTTTCTTCGCGAGAGACATGGACAAGGAAATGTATTTCAAACATTTTCGCATGTCAGCAGGTAGATTTGATGATTTGGTTCATCTATTTCGCATCGGTGTGCAGACATGGCGGAGAAGCAGCAACCAGAAATGCATAGGAGGAAATGCGTTGCTACCAAGCGGGCCAATCTCAGTTGTTGCAGTCTGCGTCGCCACAATGCGTGAGTTACTTTTCTGGGGAGATGCACGTCACCTGAACCAGACAGACCACTTTCCAGAAAGAGGGTGAAAGAGATGGCAGATGCATTGGTCATGATCTTTCAAGAATTTTTATTTATTTATTTACAGGATGCCGGCATCGCCAGCTAAGCCAGCATTTATCGCCCATCCTTAGTTGCCCTTGAGAAGGTGGAGATAAGCTGCCTTCTTGAATCACTGCAGTCCTGAAGGTGTCGTTAGGAATCACTTGATTCCAGCATAGTCCTAAAGGACTAGAAAATTGTAGGAAAACACAGAAACATAGAAAATAGGTGCAGGAGTACACCATTTGGCCCTTTGAGCCTGCACCACCATTCAGTATGCTCAGGGCTGATCATCCAAGTCAGAACCCTGCACCTGTTTTCTCTCCATACCCCCTGATCCCTTTAGCCACAATGGCCATATTTAACTTCCTCTTAAATATAGCCAATGAACCAGCCTCAACTGTTTCCTGTGGCAGAGAATTCCACAGATTCACCACTTTCTGTGTGAAGAAGTTTTTCCTCATCTCAGTCCTAAAAGGCTTCCCCTTTATCCTTAAACTGTGACCCCTTGTTCTGGACTTCCCCAACATCGGAAACAATCTTCCTGCATCTAGCCTGTCCAATCCCTTTAGAATTTTATACGTTTCAATAAGATCCCCCCCTCAATCATCTAAATTCCAGCGAGTATAAGCCTAGTCAATCCAGTCTTTCTTCACATTAAAAGTTCCTCCCATCCCAGGAATCAATCTGGTGAACCTCCTTTGTACTCCCTCTATGGCAAGAATGTCTTTCCTTAGATTAGGGGACCAAAACTGCACACAATACTCTAAGTGCAGTCTCACCAAGGCCTTGTACAACTGCAGTAGAACCTCCTTGCTCCTGTACTCGAATCCTTTTGCTATGAATGCCAACATACCATTTGCCTTTTTCACCGCCTGCTGTACCTGCATGCTGACTTTCAATGACTGGTGTACAATGACACCCAGGTCTCGTTGCAGCTCCCCTTTTCCTAATCAGCCACCGTTCAGATAATTATCTGTTTTCCTGTTCTTGCAACCAAAGTGGATAACCTTACATTTATCCACATTAAATTACATCTGCCATGAATTTGCCCACTCACCCAACCTATCCAAGTCACCCTGATTCTCTTAGCATCCTCCTCACAGCTAACACCGCCGCCCAATTTCGCGTCATCCGCAAACTTGGAGATGCTGCATTCAATTCCCTCGTCTAAATCATTAATATATATTGTAAACAACTGGGGTCCCCGCACTGAGCCTTGTGGTACCCCACGAGTCACTGCCTGCCATTCTGTAAAGGTCCCGTTTACTCCCACTCTTTGCTTCCTGTCTGCCAACCAATTCTCTATCCACGTCAATACCATACCCCCAATACCGTGTGCTTTAAGTTTGCACACTAATCTCCTGTGTGGGACCTTGTCAAAAGCCTTTTGAAGATCCAAATATACCACATCCACTCTACTAGTTACATCTTCAAAAAATTCAATAAGGTTCGTCATACATGATTTTCCTTTCACAAATCCATGCTGACTTTGTCTGATGATTTCACCGCTTTCCAAATGTGCTGTTATCACATCTTTGATAACCGGCTCTAGCATTTTCCCCACCACCGGTCAGGTAATTCCCCAGTTTTTCTCTCACTCCTTTTTTAAAAAGTGAGTAAATGTCACTCCATATTTTAAAAAGGGATGAAGGCAAAAGGAAGTTATAGGCCAGTTAGCCTAACCTCAGTGGTTGGGAAAGTGTTGGAGTCTTATTAAGGACGAGGTTTCGGGGCACTTGGAAATTAATGATAAAATAAATCAAAATCAGCATGGTTTCTGTAAAGGGAAATCTTATCTGACAAATTTGTTAGAGTTCTTCAAGTTAGTAACAAGCAGGATGGACAAAGGAGAGGCAGTGGATTTTCAGAAGGCATTTGTTAAGGTGCAACTCATGAGGTTGTTTAACAAGATAAAATCCTATGGTGTTACAGGAAAGGTACTGGCATGGTTAGAAGAATGGCTGAGAGGTAGGAGGCAGCGAGTGGGAATAAAGGAGGCTTTTTCCTGGTTGGCTGCCAGTAACTAGTATGTTCCTTAGGGGTTCAGTATTGGGAGTGCTACTTTTCATTGCTTGTCAGTGACTTAGACAGCGGAATTGATGGCTTGTGGCAAAGTTTGCAGATGATAGGAAGATAGGGAGAGGGGCAGGTAATGCTGAGGAAGCTATATGATTGCAGCAGGACTTAGACAAATTGTAAGAATGGGCAAAAAAGTGGCTGATGGAATACAGTGTTGGGAAATGTATGATAATGCATTTTTGGTACAGGAACAATAGTGTGGACTAATAGCTCAATGGCAGACGCAATTTCAATGGATCTCCACACGGCTTTAGACCACCTAGAAAACACAAACACCTACGTCAGGATACTGTTCATCAACTACAGCTCAGCATTTAATACCATCATTCCCACAATCCTGATTGAGAAGTTGCAGAACCTGGGCCCCTGTACCTCCCTCTGCAATTGGATCCTCGACTTCCTAACTGGAAGACCTCAGTTTGTGCAGATTGGTGATAACATATCCTCCTCGCTGATAATCAACACTGGTGCACCTCAGGGGTATGCGCTTAGCCCACTGCTCTACTCTCTGTATACACATGACCGTGTGGCTAGGTATACCCCAAGTACCATTTACAAATTTGCTGATGATACAACTATTGTTAATAGATTCTCAGGTGGTGACAAGAAGTCGTACAGAGTGAGAAATACCAGCTAGTGGAGTGGTGTTCCAGCAACAACCAAGCACTCAACATCAGTAAGACGAAAGAGCTGATTGTGGACTTCAGGAAGGGTAAGACGAGGGAGCACATACCAATCCTCATAGAAGGATCAGAAGCAGAAAGAGTGAGCAGCTTGAAGTTCCTCAGTGTCATGATCTCTGAGGATCTAACCTGGTCCCAACATTTCGAAGTAATCATAAGGAAGGCAAGACAGCAGCTATACTTTATTAGGAGTTTGAAGAGATTTGGCATGTCAACAAATACACTCAAAAACTTTTATAATTGTATTGTGGAGAGAATTCCGATAGGCTGCATCACTGTCTGATATGGAGGGGCTACTGCACAGGACCAAAAGGAGCTGCAGCATGTTGTAAATCTAGTCAGCTCCATCTTGGGCACCACCTTACAAAGTGCCCAGGACATCTTTAGGGAGCAGTGTCTCAGAAAGGCAGCATCCATTAATAAGGACCTCCAGCACCCAGGCCATGCCATCAGGTAGGAGGTACAGAAGCCTGAAAGCACACACTCAGCGATTCAGGAACAGCTTCTTCCCCTTTACCATCCGATTAGTAAATGGGACGTTGAAGCTTTGGACCCTACCTCACTTTTTTTTTAATAAAGAGTACAGTATTTCTGCTTTTGCACATCTTTTAAAATCTATTCAATATATGTAATTGATTTACTTGTTTATTTATTATGTTTATTTTATTTATTATTTATTTTTTTCTCTCGCTGCTAAATTATGTATTACATTGAACTTCTGCTGCTAAGTTAACAAATCTCATGTCACATGCCGGTGATAATAAGCCTGATTCCAATTCTAAACGGAGAGAAAATTCAAAAATCAATGGTGCAAAGTGACTTGGGAATCCTTGTGCAAGACTCCCGGAAGGTTAATTCACAGGTTGAGTCTGTGGTAAAGGTGGCAAATGCAACGATGGTATTTATTTCAAGGGGAATATAACAAAAACAAAAAGATAATGCTGAGGCTTTATAAGACATTGGTCAGGCTGCACTTGAGAGTCAACAATTTTGAGCCCCTTATCTCAAAAAGGATGTATTGTCATTGGTGAGAGTCCAAAGGAGGTTCATGAGGATGATTCGGTGAATGAAGGGTTTAACAGTTGAGGAACTTTTGGCAGTTTTGGCAGAATGTGTGGGGATCTCATTGAAACCTACAGAACGTTGAAAGGACTAGATAAGATAGATGTGGAGAGGATGATTCCTCTGGTAAGGATATCCAGAACTAGGGGGACAGCCTCAAAATTGAGGGGCGACCTATTAGAACAGAAGTAAGCAGGATTTTTTTTAAAGCCAAAGAATGGTGAATCTGTAGAATGCTCTGCCACAGACTACAGTGGAGGCCAAGTCTGCAAGTATTCTTAAAGCAGAAATTGATATTCCTGGTAGGTCAGGGCATTAAAGGATATGGTGAGAGGGCAGGTGTATGGGGTTGAATGGGATCTGGAATTGAGCCATGATGAAATGGCAGAGAAAACTTGATGGGCTGAATGGCCTAATTCTGCTCCTATGTCTTGTAGACCTAAGGACCAATACTCACATGGGCAAGCCCGTGTTTGAGGTGGATTTCAAGCGACATCTGGAAGGTGGTGTGTGCTTTCACGCAAACCGTGGGTCCAGTGCGTGAGTTAGAGAACTTTGAAATGAGCATCAACTTATGAGCACATTTGGAGTGGGTTAACTGTAATGGGTCCTTTCACTTTTTACCTTTTCATTTTCCTATTAACTGTTCGACAAAGCTGAAATTTGTAAAAATATTCTTTATAATTGTATGCAATGTATGATTTGTTATTTCTTACTGATGGTTAATTACATGGGAGCAGTAGTTACACAACATTTGCTCAGATTGGGTGTGGGTGATTGAAACATCCTGGCTCTACTGGCCTGGTGGGAACCTAGATGTGCAGAGTGGTTTTCTCACTGCTGAGTCCTGCATTATTGAGATGTTATTGAGATGTAGCTCTAGAGATGCCCGGTAACAAAGAGTTTCACAGGTTAAGTACACCATATCCAAAATTCCAAAATTTGAATACGTTTGAAAACTGAATTTTTTTGAGCATTGACATGACATCACAAATGGAAAATCCAACAAGCCGCTGGGAAAGTTCCCGGGTGACCTCACGTATGTAGTGAAGAGAAGTTAATGAAAAATAGAAAAACACTCGAAAAAAATGAAGATGTTGATTGTATACTGAAAGAATAAATTCATCATCGGAGTGGATGTATGTTGCTTAATGATATGCTGATTATGAAACAAGCAAATATCTTACAGCGCAAACTAGAAATTGAAGGTAATCGTAAATATTTAGCAGGCTGGTTGTAGAAATCTAAGAAAACCATGGTATTGATTTTAAAAATTAATTATTTTTTTTAAAGTTAAAGCATCTGCTGGTCATGAAGCAGCAGAGAAATTCATTAATGAGTTTGAAAAGATCATCACTGATGAAAATCTAACACCAGAACAAGTCTACAATGCTGACTGATTTTATTCCTTACACAAAACCTAAAAAGGTCAAATACAAATACAGTGTACTATAACCTTTTTAATCAAAACATGGCATATGGTGGAACTGAAAGCCTGCTGTGTTCAACAGCTGATTCAGGTAGTCTCCCAATGCAGCTCTGCTGCCTGTTATCCTGCACACAGTATATTTTCACAGTTTCAGCTGCTACCTTCTGGCAAACAGCACCGTAGCATTAAGGCCAGGACCAACAGGCTCCAGGACAGCTTCTTTCACCAGTCCATCAGATTTATCAATACATATTGATCTGATTGTGTATCTGACTGTACATACATGTATTCAATTTTAGTGTTTGGGAAATATCCTCTCATATTTTCCCTCTTTATTGCACGTACATTGCGACGGCAACATAAAGTTCCCTTGGATGGAAGGAACAATAAATACAAATATTAATGCAATGTAAAAATTTTTACTATTGTTCATATATGTAAACAACTGTAAGACAAAGACCACTTATCGGTAGCCTAGTGGTTGATCTTTGAGACTTTCCCAGTAGATCCCAAAAAGAAATGAAAAATAAATACACAAATTCCAGGTTGCAGGGTTTTAGTTCCATTCCTGCTGCCCAGTGCACATGCGTGTAGCTCCCCCGCCACACACTACAGTGTACATCAGTGGTCCCCAACCACTGGGCCGCAAGGAAACGATATGAGTCAGCTGCACCTTTCCTCATTCCCTGTCATGCCCACTGTTGAACGTGAACACACACGAGGTCATCAGTCGCTTAAACGCAGTGATACCCTCGCGCCAGGGATCATTGGTTGGCCTTAAGTAACTGGCCGCCTTGCACGGCCAGCGAGAAGTGCCGTTGCTACTGGGCTGGAGTGCAGATAGATGGGCGCCGCCTCTGAACCTGTTTAGCACACCGAACATTCGTGGGGAATCCGGTGCTAAAATATTCGCAGATGACTTAATTCGGGCTCAGGGTTCCATAAGTATCAGAGCAACTACCTTGCTGCGATCTAATGAAAGTCATCCCTCGAGCCAAATCTTTGTCGGCTGATAGATCCTACAAGGGGGGACGGGCGCGCACCCTGTCGCACTCCTCCTCGCTTACACAGTCGCTCTCCGGACTGCAACCGCCGCGACCCCGGCATTGGAACAGCCGCACCTGGCCAAGGCGTCTGGCGGCGGGCGGGCCCGGAGGCTGTCTAATGAGGCAATGAAGCACTCAAAACTGCTTCTGTCCAAGCACCCTGCACTTAAAGACAAACCTGCTGAACTTTTTCAGTGGAAAAAAACGTAAGTAAGCGGGACAGCAGGTAGGTGCTGAGAGCCACGAAAACTAAATTGAGGAATAGACTGGACATTAGGAACCTGCTTCGAGTATTGCTATATTCCAGTCGCGATTAACACCCACTCCCCCCACCCATCGCCATCCGCTGGTCCGCAAGAATATTGTCAATATTAAACCAGTCCGCAGTGCTAAAAAAGGGCGGTAACCCCTGGTGTTCATACATTATTTCTACTTCCAGGTTGCAGGGTTTTACTTCCGGTCTTTTCTGCCCCGGTGCGCATGTGTGTAAATAATCGATTTGGGGTCGATCTTGCCTTTCACTAAGGCCGAGTTAGTGGATCTTGGGCTTAAAAAGTTTGGTGACCACTATGGTAGCACATAAATTCAGTGTCAGAAATTATGACACTGAATTAATGTGCTACCCAGCTATCTCCTTATATTTTCCAACATCTGAAATCCAAGACATTTACTGCCCCAAGGATTTTGGATAAGGGGTATTCAACCTGTGGCACTGCATTGAAAAAGAGCTCAAGGCTTGACAATGATTACAAACTGTATTGGCAATCATCATAAAAATTATTCTTTTATTCTAAGCAGTCTCAATAAAGAGAACGAATGAACATCAGAACTCATCTTACCTGTGGTGAAGAGATCGGTGGTGTCTGGTAAAGATGATTAGTTGGTGTGGCAGACTGGAAGGGAGGCATGTGTTGCTGACCTGGGCTTTGGCTATACTGTAGCTGTTGGGGGGGAAGGTAAGGACTTGCACGACTACTCTGTGACATTTGGCGATAAGGGTTATAATTCTGCTGGGTCTGAGGAGGAGAGACAGCTGGGAAAGCTGTTGAGGCAGGAAGTCCAGGCTGATTATTCTGGTAGGTTGTATTAATGTACTGAGAGACTGGAGGTGCCACGAAGCCAGCTTGAGAATGTGTGCTCTGAAATGCAAAGGGATCTTGTGCAGAATGTGCTGAGGAAGCTACAGGTACTTCAGCTGGGGCTTTTGAGTTTGAAACTGTCCTTGCAGGCGGTGCTGTTGTTGTACGAGGATGGTGTCCAATATTTGCAAAAGGATCATTGTTAGTTACAGCCTGGGAAAAATAGTTGAAGGCAGGTGGATGGCTCATAGAAGCGGATGTCTGACCCACGAAACTGTCCTCCTCACCAACATCTGTTGATTCATCTGTTGGAAAACACAAAACAATAAACATTCTTAACTCTTTAGGTAGCAAAGAGAACAACTATCTTCTTTTGCAAATGGGTTGTTTGTCATCCTCGTTCGATTTATTTATTTAGCGATACAGCATGGACCATGTCCTTAGCAGCCCTTCGAGTCACACCTCCAAGTAATCCCCAACAACACTGATTTAACCCTAACCCAATCATGGAATAACTAACCTACCCGGTATGTCTTTAGACTGTGGGAGGAAACCACGGAGGACCTGGAGAAAACCCATGCATTTTATGAGGAGAACGCACAGAGACTCCTTACTGAGGCCACTGGAATTGAACTCTGAACTTCCATGTCCTGAGCTGTAATAGCGTCACCTTAATTGCTATGTTACCATGATGCCCTTTTGCACATTGGTCTTTGCTTCTGTGTAGTTTTTCATTGATTCTATTGTGTTTCTTTGTATTTACTCTGAATGCTTGCAAGAAAAGGAATCTCAGTATAGTATATGGTGATATACATATATATAAAATATTTTGATAATAAAGTTACTTCAAACTTGATCCATTGGTTCTGAACAAAAACCACTTTCCAATAAAACAAGTCATCCTGAAAATACAGCTTTAGTCATAACTAATGCACATTAATTTACAATAATAATGGATTTAATAAAACTAATGCAATGTCATAGCTTGTATTTTTAAATATTTATTTACTTAGCAACACTGTGTGGAGTAGACCCGTCCAGCACTTTGAGCCATACCATCCCAGCAATCCCCAGTAAACCTGATTACCCCTAACCCAAACTTGGGACAATTCACAATGACCAATTAACCTACCTGATACAGCTTTGGACTGTGGGAGTAAACTGAAGCACCTAGGGAAACCCCACATATTCCATGGGGAAGGTGTACAGAGACTCCTTACAGAATAGCACCGGAATTGAATTCCGAACCCCAGAATGCTCCAAGGTGTAATGGAACCATGCTAACCACTATGCTACTGTGGCATCCAAATATATTGATTTCAAATTTGGGGATGCTGATTGGGTAGGTTCATGAAGCAAACTGGAGCCTAGCAATTTAAAAAAAAATGCAAAACCTCCACTCTGTAGCGACATTAACATCACCAAATGTTGAATGCTAGTATAGGAAATGCAAAGATAGAAGCTGGAGAAATTATGGAGCAAAGAATAAAGAGGAAAGCTTTGAGATGCGAAAAGGGAAGAGAATCACACACTCACTCACTCAATGCTGGAGGAACTCAGCAGGCCAGGTAGCATCTATGAAAACAGTAAAGTTGATGTTTTTGGCTAAGACGTTTCAAGCAGGACTGGAGGAAAAAAATCTGAGGAGCAGATTTAAAAGTTGGGAGAGAGGGGAGAGAGAAACACAAGGTAATAGGTGAAACCCAGAGGGGGAAGAGGGAAGTAAAAAGTGAGGAAGTTGATTGGTGAAAGAGATACAGGGCTGGAGAAGGGGGAGTCTGATAGAAGAGGACAAAAGGCCCTCAACTGCATCTCTTCCACTTCATGGATATCTGCTCTCGCCCCATCTTCCCGCACCCTACCAGGGATAGGGTTTCCTCATGACCTCACCTACCACCACACCAGCCTCGCGTCCAGCATATAATTCTCCGTAACTTCCACCATCTCCAACAGGATCCCACCACCAAGCACTTCTTTCCCTCTCTGTAGGGATCACTCCCTATGTGACTCCCTTGTCCATTCGTCCATCCCCACTGATCTCCCTTTTGGCATTTATCCTTGCAAGTGGAACAAGTGCTACACCTGCCCCTACATCACCTCCTTCACGACCATTCAGGACCCCAAACAGTCCATCTAGATGAGGTCTGTTGGGGTCATTTACTCTGTCTGGTGCTCCTGACCTGAGGTAGATTGGAAGACCTCTTTGCTGAGCGCCTTCGCCATCTGCCAGAAAAAGTGGGATTTCCCCAGTGGCCACCCATTTTAATTCCACTTCGCATTCCCATTCCAATACATCTATCCATGGTCTCCTCCACTGCCGGGATGAGGTCACATTTAAGTTGGAGGAACAACACCTTGTATTCAGTCTGGGTAGCCTCCAACCTGATGGCATGAACATCAATTTCTTGAACTTCTGGTAATGTCTGAATCCCTCCTTCCCCATTTCACTATTCCCCACTCTCTTTTCCTTCTCTTACCTTATCTCTTTGCCAGCTCATCAGCTCCCTCTGGTGCTCCTCCCCCTTTTCTTTCTTCCATGGCCTTCTGTCCTCTTCTATCAGACTCCCCTTTCCCCATTCTTCTACGTCTTTCACCAATCAACTTTCCAGCTCTTTATTTCATCCCTTCCCCTTCACCTATCACCTTGTGTTTCTCCCTCCCCTCGCTCCACCTTTTAAATCTACTCCTCAGCTTTTTTTCACCAGTCCTGCCGAAGGGTCTCAGTCTGAAACGTTAACTGTACTGTTTGCAGTAGATGCTGCCTAGCCTGCTGTATTCCTCCAGGTGTGTGTGTCTGTGTGTGTGTACACGCACGCACCTGCGTGCTTGGATTTCCAGCATCTGCAGATTCTCGTTTGTAAGAGAATAATACATAATGGAATTGACAACAGTACAAGGCTTTGATAAATGAATTCTCATGTTAACAGTGCTCATTGCTCCTGTTCTCACTAATACATGACACACCTCCTGAAAGGGTGTGGCTGCCATTGGTTGGCAATAGCCTTCATGATGGAAAAAGACAAAACTTAAACACACCAGCCAGATCCTTATAAGCAAAGCTCTGTAGTACTTCAACAGTTTTTCTGCTCTCACAAGTCTTTGAATGTTCATGAATCTCATTGCTCACATGTTCAAAAATAAATCAACTTTAAATACAATCTTGGCATGATAAATGTTTTTTTTTAACTGTTAGTAATATGATCATTTTTTGGGATTTTTGAATCACTTAAAGTAATTAAACACCTTATGATGTCAACTCAGTTCAACAAATGTACATAACCTGGAACATGCCATGCCATTCTGTCTCCCACGGACATTCTGTTCATTCAATGAGATTTACAGGAAGATACTGTATCCCGTTTGGCATTGCTGCCTGCTGCACCTCCAACAGAGTCCTTTGGTCAGCATCCAGGGACCACCACTCATTGATGTTTCACTCCCTTAGCCCTGGTACATCTCCTGGTGGTGGAGCAGTGACAGGAATGTCTCCCTGCCACCACCCTGCGGCTTTCAATGGAGCTAGTCGGCCCCCCCAATTTCTGTCCTTACTCCTCAGCCACAGCCAAAAGCTGCCCTTTTCTCCCTCTTCAGCCACCTCTGGCGAACCTCCTGAGCCTCGCTCCAGTCACTGCCATATCATGGAGTGACTTCATCAGAGTGCTTTCAAAACCCTGGCATCCCACCTTCACAGGGTAGATGGCAGCCCACAAGTCAAGCTTCCGTACACTCAGCTGCCAGGCCGGAGTACTTCAGCCTCTTCCGCTCATGGGCAGCCTCCACTCCTTCCTCCCCGGGATGGTTAACACAATGAGGACTTTCTTGGCAGCCATGGACTATAGTACAATGTCTGGGTGGAGACATGTTGGTGATTTCTATGGGGAACTGTAGCTGACTGCCGAGATTTGCCTTCATGTTCCACTCCTTGCCTGTGGAGAGGAGTCCGAAGGGAGCTCTTGGGTGGGTGCATCAGCAATCTTACCAGCCTTAACAAATGGGATGAGATGTCCCACCGGGAAAAGGCTGCTTCTCGCATCCTGCCTCCAGGTCTTCAAGATCTCTACCATCTTCTTTAGGACCTGCTTGCACTGCCATTTGTAGCACCCCTGGGACAGCGCAGTCTTTCATCCAGCAAGGTTGTGCTGGAAGTTGGCATTGGTGGTATCACACGGGGGCAGCTATTTTCACCGCTGAACCACTATTGAAGATTTCAGGGGCAGGGCAAGGTGTCATAAGTTCTCCTGATGAAGAAGCTGAGTCTGAATAAATAGTTATTAAACCTACACTGTTTAACCTGGCACTTTGTAAGTGACAGTTTTCCCCAAAAAAGCTGTCCTTCTATCCCTAGACTTCAGAAAGAACCAAAAACTGGAGCACAATCACACTGAGCACCTCTCAGGATGTTAGCATCTTTCCAGAGAACTGTTCTACATTGTCAGTCATAAAAATATCATGCAATGATGCAAAACTAAATTCTTTATGATACAACTTCAGAAGAAATCCCTAGCATTGCTTGAAACATTCCCAAATGCACGAGCAACCATTGCCAAAGAGCCACCTCACTGAATACTTATGTTAGAGATGCAAAAGCTTGTTTATTTTTAAAGGTTGTTCTATGAGAAACAGATTTATCAGCACAATATATTTTTTGTTATAATAAAATTTCATCAATCATCCACACATAGCTTTTCCCCTACAGCTTGTGATTGTTTCATCAGATTTAAGGGTTGCTTCCATCAGCATTTTGTTCAGTTTACAATGGCATGCACACTCTCCTTACATCTAATCTATTTACCACTGTCACATGATTTCAGAAACAATATATTATTCTATGGCAGGGATCCCTACCATTAACTGAGGGGTCCATGGACCCCAGGCTGGGAACACCTGTTACGGCATCTAGTAATGAAGCATTTAAATGACAAATGTGTTGATTGCTGCAGAAATACACAACCAAATTAGAGGTACGAGCTGATAGCATTCAGGGAGCAGAATCAATAGAGTTAGATATAAACAAAATCCAGATGTAGACAGATAAATGGCAGATGAAATTTAATGTAAGTAAATGTAAAGTATTACATTTAGGATGTAGAAAAATTAGATATAAGTATACATGGGAGGAGCTGTCTGAAAGTTCACTGTTATGAGAAGGATTTGAGAGTCCTGATAGGCTCATCACTATCACCTGATAGAGGTGCTTAAGATGATAAGAGGCATTGATCGTGTGGATAGTCAGAGGCTTTTTCCCAGGGCTGGAATGTCTAGCACGAAAGGGCACAGTTTTAAGGTGCTTGGAAGCAGGTACAGAGGAGATGTCAGAGGTAAGTATTTTACACAGAGAGTGGTGAGTGCTTGGAATGGGCTGCCAGCAGCGGTGGTGGAGGTGGATACAACAGGGTCCTTTAAAAGACTCCTGGATAGGTACATGGAGCTCAGACAAATAGAGGGCTATGGGTAACCCCAGGTAATTTCTAATGTAAGGACATGTTCAGCACAGTTTTGTGGGCTGAAGGGCGTGTACTGTGCTGTAGGTTTTCTATGTTTCTATCAACACCTAGACAATGCACAAAAGTGATAGAATGTTGAGCTATAAGATGTGCTCAGTGGAGTTCAAGAGACATTCTCCTTAAGCTGTATAATGCGCTCGTGAGGCCACGCTTCGAACAATAGGTACAATTTTGGTCTCGATATTGTGTGAGGGATGTGAAGGCACTGAAGAAAGTCCAGAGAAGGACAACAAGACTTATTCTCTGTCTGTAAGGTATAATCTATGAAGAATGATTGAAAGAATTATATCTTTTTAGCCTAAATAGATGTAGAATGACAGGAGATGTGATAGAAGTGTTCAAAATCATTAATCCATCATCAAGGACCAAAGGTGGAGATACGGTTAAGAGGAGATTTCAGACCAACATTAAGAAGCACTTCTTTACACAGCGAGTTGTGGACACATGGAACAAACTACCTGATTGTGTAGTTAAGAGCAGTATTTTCAGACACTTTCAAATCTAAGCTCTATAGTTTGTTACGTACCCCGTAACTGGGTTTACAGACCAGCAAAGATAGAAGTATCCGTTGGAGTCTGGTGATACCAAAACTAAAGATGTTTATTAGTAAACCACACAATACAGTATCAAAGATGCAAATATACATATAAAACAAGTTAGCAATAATAAACCTAAAAGTGTAGGAACAATAATAAGCAATAATAAACAAGCTCTATCGATGTCTAGGGGTAAATGAATTGTCATAGAAGAATACAAAGTTCAGTTCAGTTCATGCGTGCTGAGATAGTTATGGCTGTTGTGTTGTAATCGTTGGAGAGAGAGAACGAGCAAGCAAGATGTAACAGCTGCAGCAGGCAAACTTTCTGTTGCTTTCTTATTCCGTCGTATCGTTGTGGTCCTTCAGCTATGACCCATCTGTTCTTCAGCTAGACCGTTCTTCTGTGGTGGACTCATCACTCTGCCATGAGTGGACACACACACAAGTCCCCACCGGCCCTGCTGTCACACTGTGAGCTTTATTGACCAATCTCCTGATTCGGTCTCTGAAGCCCCCACCTTTCTGTGGGTGCACAACACTCAGTCAGTGTCCACTGGTGTGTCTGAAGGGTGTCTCCCCAGACCTGTCTTTTATCCCTACTAACAGGGTCTCAGCTATCCATCAACTCTGAATGACTGTGCCCATCAAATCAGGCCACTCCTGCTGTCTCCTGAGCAAAGTAAAGTCCTTGTAGTGAAAGGTAAACAATCC
The DNA here is from genome assembly GCF_030144855.1 of Hypanus sabinus. Lineage (NCBI taxonomy): Eukaryota > Metazoa > Chordata > Chondrichthyes > Myliobatiformes > Dasyatidae > Hypanus > Hypanus sabinus. The sequence continues at coordinate 57,021,631 of NC_082727.1, forward strand.
AGGAAGAGTCAAAATACAATAAATCAACAGTCTCTCTCTCCCTCTTATCTGTAGCAGATGTTCCTGCCTCTGTGCTTCATCTCTCTCTCTCATTAACAGCAAAGCAACAGCAATAGTTCATAGTTCTCAGGTGGGGGAATGGTTAACTCTGTACCCCATTTCCATCCGGTCTGTTCCTCATTCATAACAAGTTATTTCAACACACTACATGAATAGGGATTTGGCAAGCTTTGTTGGGCTGAATGGCCTGTTCTTGTCAAAAACTCTCTGATGTTCAAATAAAAGTATACTCTGTAAGCAGAGGTATGAGAAAAGAAACTTGACCTTGTCCTAACTGGCTGGTAAATTACTACCTACATCAGGGGTTCACAGCCTGGGGTCCACTGACCCTTTGGCTAATCATAGAGGTCTATGACGTTAAAGAAAATTTTGGAAACATCTGGCGAAAATTAATATTAATACTTACCATGCAACAATAGTTTAAACTCACATATCAGTCTATCATTTGTATGGGGTGGGAAATGACTTGCATCCAATTTGGTTCGGATGGCTGGTGAGACCACTGCACACTTCCACTGACAGAGGGCTCGGAAGGTGGCTTGTTAAGTAGTTTGCTCATTGAACCTTACAGAGAGCCTCAAACCGAAAAAGCTCTGTGATATTATACACAGAAACAGAAAGCTGCTGGTCAGGTGACTTTAAAGTATGTTAGAAGACTGACCACTGAAGCATATGAAATATCTTGAAATTGGTATACTTATGTGTTTGATTTCACAAACACACAAGAAACAGAGCTTGCCACTTAAAAACTAGCAGAGAACATACTCGGCATTTAAAACTAACTCGCAAGCATGAAATCTAATTCCATCAGATAACTAATTTTTACACTTTTGCTTATTTTTCCCTTGCTTTTTGAATCCAGACTTTCCTTCACTCATAATTCTGTTACCCACAAATTAATTGGCATCACTTTTACTGGTTTCCTCTCTGCTTCACTTCAATACAGATTCTTCAACCCTGTTAAGTAAGGGAGGAAACTTGCGCTTTCGCGCTTCACTTAGATCCCATGGATAATGTAATAGTGCATTTATTTACACATTACCCTAGCTTTCAATAGAAAAGAATGTAACCTTACACAGACGAGTAGAAAAAGCTTCAACTTTGATGATCCCAATTGGCATGGCACATGAAGCAGGTTTATTCTTCAACCACAAACCATTCAATATTTGAAATGATGCATTAAAATTGCTCAATCCCCCAGTAACAGCCTCTTATTTTAAATAACTCAGAAAATAAAATTTTGCTTTCCTAAATTCAATCAACTGATTTTCCTCCTGTCATAATAGAATGCATATTCCCTTCACTGCATGCCATACTAACTTCCTTCACTTCTTTCTCAGGGAATCCCATACAAAATCTCTTGAATGACTTTAATATTAAGTATAGACATCAAACTACCATCAGAACATAAGGAGCAAAGAAAACAATTTGAGATATCAGGATGTTTAAAATGAGTCTATGCTGATGGAACAAGATCTTTTAACTGTACTAAAATCATTACACAGGACCTAGCCTATTTTTAAATCAAACACTTAAATTGTTTCAGCACTGCCATCAGCATCTTTGTCATTGCAAATCTCCAAACACAAGATTTACATATTAAAACCTGCAATTACTCTGCTGGTAAAAAAAAATGTCAACCATAGATAGTCTACAAGGTAATTCCAACCATAGCTTGCAATATACTTTTAAAATTAATTTTTAGTCCGATATCCGAAATATCCGCTGCCTTCAGCTACAAGTGCAAAGGATCCTACAGATGAATGCATATACAAACAAGATGCTGGAAATTCGAGCAATGCACACAAAATGCTGAAGGAACTCAGCAGGCCAGACAGCATCTATGGAAAAGAATACCATCAATATTTCAAGTCTGCCAAAGGGTTTCAGTCTGAAATGTCAACTGTACTCTTTTCCACAGATGCTGCCTGGCCTGCTGAGTTCCTATTGCATTTTGTGTGTATGTTGTTCAATGCATATCATGACCAAAAACAAATTGGAAACTACAAAATGCTAGTACATCTGCTCCACATACTGGCACTTAACCCTCACTCTCGCCCCGTTCCAGTAAATCAGTGAAAGCATTGTGAAAGTATTAGGAAGGTCAAGACTTCCACCCACAAGCAGTGTTCATCTGTACAATGTCCCTATGACTCAAGCAGGTTGTGGGAGCTGTAACAACTTGATGCAGAAAAAGCAAAATTCAGTTTCTTCAATAGGAGACAGTGAGAGACAGGAACAAGTGTTAATTAAGTTATAAATTTTATGAATTGAACTTTAAGTATTTTGTTTGATCATTTGCGCTTTTAAAAACATTGATTTTTTTGCATGTTTTTATTCTATCAGAGGGTGATTCTGGCCCAGCATAATCACTAATGCCAGGCAGTTAAATGAACCATTACTAGCACTGAGCCTGTCTGAACACAAACAGGAGAAAATCTGCAGATGACTCCCAATCTGCTCCTCGGTATCTCTGCTGCTACCAGGAGGCCTATAGAATACTCCCAATAGAGTAACTGCTCCCTTCCTGTTCCTGACTTCCACCCATACTGACTCAAAAGAGGATCCTGCTACATTACCCACCCTTTCCCTGACCAGTAGTTGTCTCCTTTTACCCCCTCTCTATCCCTTTTAATACACTGAAGTCCAGTCTTTCACCTCCTGTCCCTCTCCTGGTCTCACCTATCACCTACCATCCAGTATTTCTTCCTCCCCATCCCCACCTTCTTACTCTGACTTATCTTTTTTCCCCAGTCTGTGAAGGGTCTCGGTCTGAAACGTGGACTGTTTACACATTTTCATAGGCGCTGCCTGGGCTGCTGAGTTCCTCCAGCATTTTGTGTGCGGAGTCTGTCTGAACTTTGAGATTAAAGATATAGGTAGTCCCCGAGTTACGAACGTCCAACTAACGGACAACTCATACTTACAAATAGAGGAAGGAGAACACCGTCTGCCATTTTAAGTCGTTGCCGTTGACACTGTGTTGAGTGTTGAACTTTTATTTGGCTTAAAATTTTCTTAGTAAGATTCATCCTGACCCCGCACCCCCCTCCCCACCGTTCCAGTTGGCTAGTGGGGCAGTGAGATCAGCGCAGTGCTGGAGAACAGAGGTTTCCGTGCCGGGTTGATGTCAATCCAGTGACTCCCATACCTTCCGTGCCGGGTTGATATTGAACTCGCAACTCAAACTTGTCAAAAAAAAAACACTGCCACCTCCAGCTTAAATTCCCACACGGAATATTGTGGATGATCAAATACGCAAACCCAGCACAGCCCCCACTTGATCCATTCAGCCTGTCTCAGTGCGGTGGTCATTAGGACCCAGCGAACCTCGAGAGCCGGCGGAGGTCGGGACCCGACGCCCGCAGTGTTTCTGTTCCGTTGACGATGTGCGGTGGTCATTAGGACCCAGCGGACCTCGAGAGCCGATGGAGGTCGGGACCCGACGCCCGCAGTGTTTCTGTTCCGTTGACGATGTGCGGTGGTCATTAGGACCCAGCAGACCTCGAGAGCTGGCGGAGGTCGGGACCCGATGCCCGCAGTGTTTCTGTTCCGTTGACGATGTGTGGTGGTCCTTAAGATCCAGCGGACCTCGAGACCCGGCGGAGGTCGGGACCCGACGCCCGCAGTGTTTCTGTTCCGTTGACAGGAAGCGATCGCAATTGAAAATAAAGTGGAAATAATAAAGCGTTTGGAAAGAGGTGAAATGCCATCTGTCATTGGAAAAGCGTTAGGCTACAGTTGGTCAACGATCGGAACAATTTTAACAGATAACGGATAAAGGGAGAATAATGGAGCATTTGAAAGGCGCTGCCCCGATGAAAGCTACAATTATTACTAAGCAATGCAGTGGAATACATACATTTCTTAAGTGTTTTATATGCATAGAAAGGTTAAATATATACTATATATTAAGACAAATGTTTGACTGACTCTAAATAATACCAGATGTACTTGTTCCAATGTGCGTACAAACCCGACTTAAAAACGGTCTCAGGAACGGAACTCGTATGTAACCCGGGGACTGCCTGTACAATATCGTTCAAGAAATATAACGTACTTTCCTGATGTCTTGGCTCATCAAGAACAGATCGACTGGTTACTCATATCATTAGTACTAATGAAACAAGTTTTGTGACTGCCCAGAAATGATGCAAAATTCTCAGATTCCACACTGTACACATTTTACAAATGTATCACAGAAACAAATACAAGTGTTAAAAATGCAAATGAAAACTGTTTCCTATTCACAAAACGTAAATCTAGAAATAAAATGCAAACCTTCACTTGAATGAAAATATAGTCACTGAGGACTACAGCACAGAAACAGACTCTTTGGCCCAACAAGTTTGTATACTGATCCAACACTAATCCCATATAATTATGTACGTGTGGACTCACATTCAAGGACTCTAAACTCATGTTCTCAACATTATTTACCTATTTATTTTTTCTCTATTTGCAGTTGGTCTTCTGTCAGTCTTTGTGTGTAGTTTCTAATTGGTTCTATTGTATTTATTTGTTTTATTGTGAATGCCCACACAAGAATCTGAATGTAACATGGTGATATATACATACTTTGAACTGCATTCTCATCAGTTCTCCCTGGATTTTACCACTCATCCACACACAAGGGGAATTTACAAAGGCCAAGCATCCTATCATGGTGCACATCTTCGGGACAACAGACAAAGCTGCAGCACCTACAGGAATTCCACCTGGTCACACTCTTAACTTCACAATATATCACCTGGGGTTGGGCAGCACAGTAGTGCCGTGGGTAGCACAGTACATGCAACCCAGGTTCAATTCCTGCCTGTAAGGAGTTTATAAGCTCTTCCCTATAACCACGTAGGTTTCCACTTTCTACCCCCAGTGCAAAGATGAAAGAATTGGTAGGTTAGTCATAGTAAATTGTGCCGTGATTAAGCTAAGATGAAATTGGGGGATTGCTGAGTGGAGAGGCTCGAAGGGTCAGAAGGACCTATCTCAATAAAAACAAAGAATAGGACAAGAGTTCCATTTGTCTTTATGCAGAGGGTCTACCAGCTATCCAGCAGAATTTGAGATTTTAACTCTAAAATGCTGAAGACAGTATAAAAGGTGTTGACAGTAATGATAAGAGTAACACATTTGCTCACAAGTTGGATCCTACTGAAGTAGGAGAAAAATTAACAGCATTAATGGGTAGCACAGTAACACAGTGTTTAGCGTACACAGGTTCAATTCCCAGCACTATCTATAAGGGGTTTATATGCTCTCCTATGCCAGTGTGGTTCTCCTCCAGGTGCTCCAGTTTCCTACTACATTAACCTACTACTAACCTGAGCACCTTTGGAATGTAGTAGGAAACTGAAGCACCTGGAGGAGAACCACACTGTCATAGGAGAGAATATAAACCCCTTATAGATAGTGCTGGGAATTGAACCTGTGTTACGCTAAACACGGGTTTCATACATGCTGTGAGATAGTGTCATACAGCACAGAAACTGGCCCTTCAGAGCAATGACTCCACAACAACCATCTGCACTTTTCTAAACCAATCCTATTTTTTCCTCCCACTTTCGCCATCAACTGCCCCCAGATTCTACAACTCACTTGCACATCAGGGGCTTAATATAAAGAGACCACATAACTTATCAATCCTAGTGACTTTGTGATGCGAGAAGAAACAAGAACATCTACAGGAGCAGACCCATGCAATGGCAGGGAGAACAGGCATACAGCACTAAATGCTGGGACTGAACCCAGACCACTGGATCTGGCTGCACCACTATCCATCTTCTACAGAGAAACATTTGTGATTTGATGAAAACATTTTGTAAATGGACTTGATATGTACATATGTCATTGAATCATGCAGCTCAGATACAGGCCCTTTCAGCCTGTCTCGTTCAGACTGACTGTGAAGCCATTCTATGCTAATCCTAATCAGCAATTCCATCTCACCAACCTCTACTGCCAGTAATCGCTACCTAACTTGTTGTCAAATTTGTATATCCTATACTGATAGCAAATGCCACTTCAGAATCCAGACAGCTGGAGTGGATGTATCCTTGAGTTTAAGGTTTAGATTTACCTGATTCCATCAGAAACTAAATCTAAAAACCTGTACAAATGCCTTGTGGAATATGTGATGTCAAATCTTTTCATTTCAAAGTTAACTTCAGAAAACAATTAGAGTCATATAGAAGTACAGCACAGAAACAGGCCCATTTAATGTGTGCCAAACCATTTAAACTTCCTACTCCCATCGACCGGGACCATAGCCCTCCATACACCTACCATCCATGTACGTATCGAAACTGCTCTTCAATGTTGAAATCAAGCTCACATGGACCACTTGCACCGGCAGTTCATTCCACACACTCACGATGCTCTGAATGAAGAAGATTCCCCTCATATTCTCCTTAAACTTTTCACATTTCATCCTTAACCCATGACCTCTAGTTGTAGCCCCACCCAACCTCAGTGGAAAAAGCCTGTTTGCATTTACCCTATCTATACCCCTCATAATTTTGTATACCAACAAGTTTTTCAATATTTATTAGTTTAACTAGTAGATATAAATTACATAAATACAGGATAAAAGGATATTACCTTGTGCAATACAACACATTCTGATGATGACACTTCAGGGATCATGATATTTCACCGACCCCTAAAGTATCAGTCTAACTCTTGTCCTTAAGGCCCTGGACTGATTTGAAAATTCATGCTTTTGAATCAGTGTTAATAACGTTGCTACCTGTGACAGGTAATGGTACTGCAAATTCAGCATTGGACAACCTGAACAACTGCAAAAGCATCAATCTCCTCAGGACGTAAAAGTGTACTATTCTCAATGCGCTGGAAAATGGCAAATACCAATACCGTGTTAAAACAAATTGGATGGCAGATTACACACTAAAGTAACTGCGCTGGTCTGTGCTATACAAACTCTTTGACCACGGATGTTGAACTTCTGGTATCAGTTTCAGCTTGCATCCTTCCTTGAATCTCTGATGGAACTTACACGTCAGAACTCCAGCGTCGCAGACCATTTAATGTTCAGTGGCAGAGGCCGCTGTTTCTATCCCCTCCCACCGTTTCAAACAATATCACAACACTTTGCCTGGAGTGTGGCTAAGCACATCAGTGAGGCAGGGGTACGGCCGGAGATTGTTGCTGAGGCCCCTCATCACAACACACACCACTTGCCCAACACTGCCGGCTCCCCACCAACCACCACCACCGCCGCGGCCAAGCTCAGTCACCCACCGGCTGAAAGAAGACTCGAGTCCGGCACCTGGGCCTGACTGACAGGGATGAAGGGCACGGGGAAGCTAAAGTCGGTGTCGGAGGAGAAGAGCAAGTTGGCACTCGGCTTCTTCTCAGCCATCTTTTCCCCCCAGTAAATCGCTCCGGTTAACACGTCGCCACCGGCTCCGCGGAGCAGGGAGGTCAAAGGGGAAGCAGTGCGCGACCGGGGGGGGGGCTCGGCGTCTGACGTCATGCCGCAGAGGGTGAGAAGACGGCGTGAGCTGACGCGGATTTCCCGCCATTGATATCGCTGGCGGCTCCCGGCTGCAACTTGTAGTTGTCGGGGGGGAAATAAAGTTGCCTCGGCCGCCTTCTGCAACGGTGCTTCGCGTTCCGCTCTGCGGCAAAATGCCTTGCCTGGATGATTGGGTGAATGACCCCCTGAACACGGTGCAGGGCATTTTCGGTGAGTGTTTGTTTGTTTGTGGCCTACTCCTTTTGAAATTGTTATTTCAAGAAAACAAACTCGTCCGCGGTCGCCTGTCGGCCCCGGAGTCGGGTGGTGCATCCTGCCAGGCCTTGGGCGCACCGGTGCTCCTCTCTCCACCTCGCTCATTCAGCCTTCAGGAGAATTCTCTAAACTTGTATAAATTCTTCATCAGAAAGCAAATTGCTCGGCGAACTCAACGGGTCAGGTAGCATCTGCGGAGCGAAATCGACAGTCGTTTCGCTTTAAACATGAATTACTCTATGTACACTCGAACTGATCATTTACAGTAGAAGTGTATGTATATATATTTGAAATACGGGTGTTCTAATGTGTTTTGCCGTTTATGCGAAGTAAATTATTCTATGGAAACGCAAACAGATAATTTAAAGTAGACATGGATATTATATAGGTAAAATATTATATTGGAGATACCGGTATTGTAACGTGCTTTGTCATTTATACTGTTTTTTGGGGGGGATTCCGCAGGGATAATCCCTAGTAGAAAAAACTGACGAAGATGATTATGGAGGCATGATAGTACATTATTTTTGATTTTCAGAAGTGTTTTGCTCAGTGTCCGATATAGACAAGGTTGCATGTAGGTGGGTTGTTTGTATTGTGGGTGCGCAAATCAATTCATTTGGGTCGCAAACAACTTTGCGAGTGTAAAAATACAACGTCGCATTATTCAACAGAAGGGGCACCAACATTCGAGGGAAAGAAACACGGTTCGTCTTTTGGGGGATGATCGGAATATAACTTTAAGATGAGCCCCTTTTCTGTCTGCACTTACTCATCCGATCTGAGTATTTTCATGGTTTTCCATGGGATCTGTTGCGAAACCTGACTGCTGCAGGAACTCAGCAGGTTCAGCAAAATCTGTTCAGAGTGCGTGGGAGGGAGCCCCCCCCCCCCCCCACCCCCATAGATTCTGCTCAATTCACTGAGTTCCTTCAGATTATGCTTGGGGTGTTGTTTTTTTTATTTCAGTTTTCTGTTATCTTAATCCAAAATAAATTCAGTACACTTGTGTCACTATATACAACCGTGAGATTCATTCTGCGGGTGTTACAGTAAATCCAAGAAACACAATTGAACTGGTGAGACAATTGAAACACAATTGAACCAGCTGGATGGACAAACAACTAATGTGTGGGGAAAAAAAAACAACAAACTGCAAATACAAAAGAAAGAAACAGTGATGATGAATAAGCAATAAATATGAAGAACATGGGACTAACAGTCCTTGAAAGTGAGTCCATGCGTTGTGGGAACAATTTAGTGAGGGGATGAGTAAGGTTACCCTCTGGTTCAAGAACCTGTTGGTTGGGGGGGTAATAACCGTTCCTAAAGCTGGTGACGGGGGTCCTGTGAATCCTGTGCCACCTTCCTGATGGCAGCAGCAAGAAGAGAGAATGACCTGGATGATGGAGTCCTCTATGATGTATTTGCTATTCAAAATTCTTGCAATGCTTACAACTACAGGTGTCACAGTTTTTCAAACGTTCGCTTTACAACACCTCTCTGTTAGGAAAGACCTGCATTATTTACCTGTTTTCGCTAACAGGTGGTGTTTTCACTGTCACAAAAAAAGGCAGCGTGCACGTTGAGCAGCCAAGCTCCTCCCCCGGAACTGCATTCTAACCGGCATTGCTTAAACACTTGCCTGTGAGCATCTGTGCTTTATGTCGATTTATTTTGTGCATCTGTTAGCAAGATGAGTTCGAAGGTATCGGAAAAGCCTAAAAGAGCGCGTAAGGGTGTTACACTTAACGTAAGACTAGACATAATAAAGTGTTTCGATTGTGGTGAACGAAGTAAGGATATAGTGAGTTTGGATAAGGGTTTGTGGAAGTTGACGAAGATGATGTTGAAGAGGTTTTGGCATCCCATGCCCAAGAACTGAGAGATGAAGAGCTGATCAAGAGGAAAGGATAACAATTGAAGCCAAACGCGGTAGCCAGTGGCCCGAAAGTGAAGTCGTCCAGGAACTGAATGTGAAGCAATTGCGTGAGGTCTTCGCTGCGATGATTGCAGGAAAGTATGACTTTAATTTTGAAAGGTTTAGGTTTAGGGCATATTTGTTGGATGGTTTGAGTGCTTACAAAGAACTGTATGATAGGAAAATACGTGAGGCTAAGTAGTGAAGCATACTGTCGTTTCTCAAGCCTTCCACATCAGTCGATGACGAACATCAACCTTTGACATCGAGGCAAGCAGACATAGAAGACGATGACCTGCCTGCCCTGATGGAAACAGGCGACGATGAGATGACACCCCAGTCTCCTCTACCTCCCACCACCCCAACCTCCGACTCAGCCTAACACACCATCATCAGTGTGCTCACTGTCTTCCCAATTCCAGTAAGCGAAACTACATTGGACATGCATTATTTCAACTTTATATAGGCTGTGTAATTTTATGTGTTATTTGGTATGATTTGGCAGCTTCATAGCTTAAAGGTTATTAGAAAGAGTGCTTCTGCCGAGAGCGCTTGTGTCGAGTGTTTTTGCCGCGAGTGCTGCTGAGAGCATTTGTGCCGAGTCTTTCTGCCGAGAGCGCTTGTGTGAGATTTTTGCTGCTGTGGACAGTGCTGCAATAATTGCAGAAAAGTATTCCTACTTTATATAGGCTGTGTATTTATCAGATCATTCCTGCTTTTACTATATGTTATTGTTATTTTAAGTTTTATGTGTTATTTGGCATGATTTAGTAGGTTATTTTTTGGGTCTGCGAACACACAAATTTTTCCCATATAAATAAGTGGTAATTGCTTCTTCACATTACAACATTCCGGCTTACAAACGGTTTCATAGGAACACTCTACCTTCGAATAGCAGGGGAAACCTGTAATAAAGTCTACCTTTGACATCACTGGTTAAGCCACTGGAGGTTTTATCTCACATTTCGTTGTCATTCGTACATGAATGCAGTCAAACGAAAGTGTTACTCCAGGGCCAAGGTGCAAAACACAATACACAGCATATAGCATGAGTTCATCACACACAACACAAGGCACATATAGCACATGTAATATAGCAGTAAAATACAGTCACACAAATATAGTCCAAGTCCCTGAGTCCATGAATGTTGCAGCAGTCAGCAGTCGAACGTGATACAACTTCTCTTCTGCTGAGCGAGCACCGGGGGCAGCACCAAAACCACCAGCATGGACGCCATGCCGCACTGACTGACACCTCCCCTGGGTGACTGTAAACGGGACACCGCAGCTTGAGGCCTTGTCCTCGCTGTGACTGAGGTCACGCAGCCCCTCGCCATTTGCCAATAAACCAGTGAAAAAGAGTGGTCTGTCACAACACTTACAGTGCAGGTTCTATTTTATGGCTCATTATATCTTGCCATTGTTAAATGGCAGTCCATGGCTTCAGTGAAATTGTTTTTAGTGCAGTATAGTTTGGATTTTGGTCAGGCATAATCAGATTTAGATTAGGATTTTTTTTTATCATTTGTACATTGAAACATACAGTGAATTGCATCATTTGCCTTAACAGCCTCTACAGCTTAAAGATGTGCTGGAGGCAAATGTCGCTACATGTCCCAGCACCGACATAGTATATCCACAATGCTTGGCAGAACGACACAGAAAATAGCTCAATCAATGTTCCTTCTGATGATGTAGGTTATTGGGTTACAGTTGAGTCGTTGCAGGATTTGCCCATTGCCAGATTTGTTTGTTTTCTGTGCACAATAGGCACGGAACTGGCCAAAAGTTTGGAGTTGACTTGCCTATATTGGTGACCACATTTGGAAATTTAACGGAAGCAGTTTTAAGGGCTTAATTATCCTAAGTCGTCATGTCAGCCTCTGTTTCCTTCAGAGTTTGCAAGGATTCAACAGACATTTAAAGCTTTGACAAACTTCTATAGATGTCTGCTGGAGAGTATATTGACTGGTTGTGTCACTGCCTGGTGTGGAAGCGCCTATGAACAGAACAGAAAATCCTACAAAAAATAGTGGATACAGCCCAGTCCATCATGGGTAAAGCCCACCCCAGCATTGAGCAAATTTTCACAAAGCATTGTCGCAGGAAAGCAGCATCCAGTCTCGTGGATCCCCACCACCCAGGACGTGCTCTCTTCCCTATTCTGCCAAAAGGAAGAAGATCAAGGCTCACCATCACTGGGTTCAGGAATAGTCTTCACTTGTCCTGATGTTTCCACATCAATGGACTCACTTTCAAAGTCTTCATCTCATATTCTCAATGTTGTTTGTTTACTCGTTATTGTTTCTTGTTTTGTATTCGCGCAATTTGTGACTTTTGCATGCTGGTTCAGCGCCCAAGTTGGTGTGGTCTTTCCTTTATTAATGGTTATCATTTCTTTATGGATTTATTGAGTATGCCTGCAAGAAAATGAATCTTGGAGTTGTAACAGAAATGTACTTTTGATAAGAAATTTAATTAAACTTTGAACTTCTGCCCCTGTGCTGTGAATGCCTGATCTTCTGTGAGTCATCGGGGCTCTGAGATTGAGAAGCAACTCCTTCCATTGCAGTGTGGGAAGGTGTTAACATCCCTTTTAGCTTTAAAACTAGGGGACAGTGGTAATCATTTCAAGAGAAGATGGCAATTGTATTTCTCAGTGCAGTCTTAGTAAAATATTGAGCCTTGAAAGGATTGGCTCAAAGCATTTATTGAAAGCCAGTTTGGAGCTGCCTTTTGACATTTAGTTATCCAGTGGACGGTCACTTGACCGTTGGTTGATCAGGGCAGCTGTTTATTTGGGTCAACTCTTAAAGAACAAACAAATCAAGAAAATCACCAGTTAATTGGGACAGGAGACTCTTGCTGAACAGCTCCTAACTAGTGTCAGTCCCGTGCATGTCATGTGGCCTTTAGACACTATACTGTGCCTAGAGAGAACCAATTTAAAATGGCTTCAGTGGTGTGTCACTGATAGTTGGCGGGTAACAAACAATTAGACAATTCAGTACTGTTTTGCTCATCACGGTTTCAAGCATTTCGTCTTGGAGATGCTAGAAACAGCCCAGGGTGAAAATGAAACTATTTCATTCCTTCAACAAGTTAGAAACTATAAAGAATTTGAAGGTATTGACAATCATCTTGAACGTTACAATGAAAATGAAGATCAGAATCAGGTTTATAATCACCAACATGTGATGTGAAATTTGTTAATTTAGCAGCATTACATAATATAGAAGAAAAAAAAATTGAAGGCAGTCCATATGTTGAATAGATTAAAAATTATGCAAAAAAAACAGAAATACTATATATTAAAGTGAGGTAATGTCCAAGGGATCAATGCCAATCTAGGATTCGGATGGCAGAGGGGAAGAAGCTGTTCCTGAATAGCGGATTGTGTGCCTTCAGGCCTCTGTACCTCCTACCTGGTCATAGCAATAAGAAAAGGGCATGCCCTGGGTGCTGGAGGTCCTTGATAATGGACGCTGCCTTTCTGAGACACCGCTCCTTGAAGATGTCCTGGGTACTTGGCAGGATAATACCCAAGATGGAGCTGACTAAACTTACAGCCCTCTGCAGCTTTGTATGGTCCTGTGGAGTAGCCCACCACCCCCATACCGGACAGTGATGCGGCCTGTCAGAATGCTCTTTGGTACACAAGTTTTTGAGTGTATTTGTTGACATACCAAATCTCTTCAAACACCTAATGAAGTATAGCTGCTGCCTTGCTTTTATATAACTGCATCAATATTTTGGGACCAGGTCAGATTCTCAGAGATCTTGACACCCAGGAACTTGAAACTGCTCACTTTCTCCACTTCTGATCCCTCTGAGGATTGGTCTGTGCTCCTTCATCTTACCTTTCCAAAGTCCACAATCAGCTCTTTTGTCTTACTGGCATCGAGTGTCAGGTTGTTGCTGCGACACCACTTCACTGGTTGGCATATCTCACTCGTGTACGCCCTCTTGTCACCACCTGAGATTCTGCTAATGATGATTGAATCAGCAAATTTATAGATGGTATTTGAGCTATATGTAGCCACACAGTCATGTGTATATAGATTTGGAGGATGCATCCATTGAAAGCTTTGTTTGAAGGCAATCCATTATCTGCACTGGTTGTCTATGCTGATTTTGTTCATTTATAGTCAATCAAAAGTAGACTGGACGAATTCCTCCATCGATAACGGTTAGGAACTAATACAGTCTTATAGTACTGCTGTAGTATTGGTAATGTTCTAATTTGCTCTGTATTTTATTTAAATAAACAAGTTGTTACTCAGTTGGTCTTTTTTTTTATATATATATATATATATATATATATATATATATATACCTTTTAAACTATTTCCATGAAACTTCAGCTCATTGAGATAACCGCTTAATTGGGCCAAAATGTACTGGTCCTTCTGTGTCCCAATTAGCAGTTAGCGCAGCACTATTACAGCTTGGGACATTCCAGACTTTGGAGTTCAATCTGCCACCCATCTGTTCGTCCAACCTGGGTGCTTCAGTTAACTCCCACAGGCCAAAGATGTACCAGCTAGTTGTTATTAATTGTCCGGTGATTAGTGTTAATCGGGTATGTTGGGGGTTGCTGGATGACACGGCTCAAGTAAGGGCCTACTCTGCACTGTAACACTAAATAATTAAGTAACCGGGATCCACTGTATATGCATGCTATAGCTGTTGATGCAATTTTGTTTTACAGTGGTGCTAGAAAGTTTGTGAACCCGGTGAAATTTTCTCTAAATACATGTACAAGTAATTTTTTTTTGTGTGTTTTTTATGTAATTGGGTTCTCTTTATCTAGTTTTAGTACTTGTGTGAAGATCTGACCACATTTTAGGTTATATTTATGCAGAAATAGTGAAAACTCTACAGGGTTCACAAATGCTATACCTTGAGTTCAAGGATGCCATGCCAACACTCAGGGCTGTCTGAGCTCAGAAGTGGCTTTTGCAGCCAGTGTTGGATCTGCAGACCCAACAGGTTAGGCAGTGATTGCTGGCAGGACTGTCCAGTGATAGTTTGGTAAGTGGAGTACTCCAAGTATTTACATTATAGTCCTTATGAAGGGTCTGGCCCAAAACATCAACTGTTTATTCTTCTCTATAGATGCTGATTGACCTGCAGTTCCTCCAACTCTTGTGTGTGTTACAATACAGCTTTGAGTTTTGCCAGTGAGAAAATGCAGGGTCCTTAATGCAACCTTAATAAGTGGGTTAAATTTCTTCCAAGTACATTTTTGGAGCATCGTTGAGTCCTGTCTATAACAGGGGCTCCCAATCTTTTTTTATGCCATTGACCAATACCTTTAAGGAAGGAGTTCTTGGTCCCCTGGTCAAGAAGATAATCACTTGCAATTTGAACAGAAAGATCTCAGACATGGTGGCAAATCTATTTTGGGATATGGAGTGGACGTGAATAAATTAGTCAGTCTGTCAGGGCTGAATATATATTGGGATATCAATGCTGAACACTGGCCTGGGAAAGAAGGCTCAGGTTGGTTTGTTGGTCCTGGTTTGGAAGATTTTGCACAGATAAACTTGGTTTCATTTCCCCAGCTGTAGTTTGTCTATGTCTTGAAAGTTGGAAAGTAAAAAGGTAATTGCTGCAATATAGACTAGGGTCTATGCACCAGGTGTGAGGTCTTGTTATTCAAATACATCTTGCTGAAGGGTCTTGGCTGGAAATGCCAACTGCTAGTGCACTGTAGACAAGTGTCATATTTCATATCAATGTTGCCCTTCACTGAGAGGTGTTTCCTGAAATATGGGAGGCAGGCTTATCCTGGGTCTTTATTGTTAGAGGGCATAGTTTTTTAAAAAAATTTTCTTTTATAGCTTGATGGAGTTGTACAAGATGACACTATTACAGCTTGGGCTATTACAAGTTAGCATGATGTTATTTCAGCTTGAGACATCAGAGTTCAGTTCCGGTGCTGTCTGTAAGGATTTTGTGCGTTGTCCCCAAGACTGCATACGTTTCCCTCGGATGCTGCAGTTTTCTCCCACAGTACAAAGATTTGCTAGTTTGTTGGTCATTGTAAAATAGTCCTGTGACTACCTATTGTATAGGTAGGTTGCTGGGCGCTGTGGCTCGTTGGGTCGGAAGGGTCTGTACTGTGCTGTACTTCTAAATACATAACAATGAAATAAATTAAGATGCACAGATTGAGTGGACAGGCAGAGACTACTTATCCCATGACAAAAATGACTAATACCAGGGAGCATAATGTTAAGGTGGTTGGAGGAAAGTATGGGGGGAGGGATGTCAGAGGCAAGTTCTTTACACAGAGTGGTGAGTGCATGGAACACCGTCTCGGAAGAGGTCATGGCTGATACATTAGGTGCATCGAAGAAGCTTTTAGATGCACATGGATGATAGAAAAATGGAGGGTTGTGTGAGAGGTAAGGATTAGATTGATCTTGGAATAAGTTGGCACAACATGGGCTGTAGTCTGTCTTCTATGAAAGATCTGGCATGAATTGTAGCTTCATGCATCAAATATTGTCTTTGAGTGCTGAAGTTGTGGCTGAATTGGGTTTTGAATTGGATTCTCTGTAGATTGAACCTTGTCCTAATGGTCCTGTAGCTTTTGTTTTGACCTGGTTATTGCCTCCAATCCCAACTTTATCTTCCACTCATCATTGTAAATCCTGGCCTAGGCTCATCACACCTCCTGTCTCAGTGACCCCGGCTGTGTTTTTGTATGTTGTGTTCTTTAGGTGTTTCTCTTTTATCTCTGCAGTGTAGCTGTCTTCTGCTCCCCTTCGTACAGGGGCAGAGCCATAAGGGCATTCTTTGGTTTGCTCAGTTGGTATCTCATTTCCTCTTCCACTCACCCCTCAAATATTACTGTGGGATGAGGACACATTGCTGAAGTACGTCTTGATTTGAACTTAACAGCTGAAAACCTTACCGCTGGTGAATGGGTAGAACATGTGGAAAGTACCAGCTTGTACTAAACCCACTAACCGGTGCTTGGTTGGTGGATGAGTATATCTTGCTGAATTAAATGCTTGTGCAGGTGCTGTTAAATATGCTGCCTTCCACCCTCTCAGATTTCACTCTGTGGCTGCAATATTCTCTGAATGTCAGATAGACCAAGTTTAGGAAGACTGAAGATGCTTTTTGGCTCCTGCTGTTAATTCTATACTGCTTATCCAATCCCAGCCTCGGTCATTTATGGACTGTTTGTGTTAGGGAGAGGGTTGAATTCTTCGTTAGACCCCTCTAAACCTACACTTAACTCTCCCATAAGAAAATGTTCCTTATTATCTACCTTTATGATTTCGTGGTTACACCTTTCACTGCCTAGACTTTGTGCTCTTCAACACAAAGAATGGGCCTTCAACCAACCCTGATGCCAAATGAAACTAATTCCATCTGTCTATGACCCATGTCCCTCCATTTGCTGTATGTTACTGTACCTTTCTAAATACCTCTTAAACATCACTATTGTAAATGCTTGAACTATTGCACACACTCACTGAAACAGATGGACACCATTCCAGACACATACCAATCTCCTTATTTAAAGAAATAATCTTTCATCCGAAATCTCCTTTAACTTCCACCCCATCTCATTTAAAGCTTTGCTGTCTGGTATTTGGCATCTGCACTCTCTGACCATCTAGTTCAGAGATTCCCAACCTAGGGGTCTATCTTCACATTTTATATGTTTCTCCCTTCGGCACTCCAAAGAAAACAATACAAGTTTGACTGCCTTCTCCTTATAGTTAATATACTCTAATCCAAGCAATATTATGGTAAGCATTCTAACAATTCTTCATTTTTTCACACATTGGCTGGTTGATGGCTTCGTTGTGTGGATTCTTTTGTGTTGTTCTGTGGCTGCCTGTAAGCAGATGAATGTCAAGGTTGTACATGGTATACATACTTTGAACCACCCTGTCAATTGCCACCACATCCTTCAGACCAGAACTGCACATAATACTCTAAATGTTTATGCAGCAGCATGGCTCAGTGCCCCAGCCAATGGACGTAAGTGCCTTTGCCACCCTGCACCAATTTCATTGAGCTGTCAGACTTGGACCTTAACACCATAAGACATAGAAGCAGAAATCTGGCCTATCAAGTCTGCTATACCTTTCCATCATGGTTGATCCTTCCCCCCCCCCCATAAAACCTTAAGATTCCTCATGCATTAGTGTACTAAATGGTCCTACCATTTTCTGTGTAATTTCCTGTTCTCTTGCATTTGACTTCCCAAAGTGCAACACCCCACACTTGCCTGCTTTAAACTCCTAATCCTCTGTCCGTATTTCCTTCTCTCTCCAGAAACCAATAATAATTAAAGTCTTTGTTAGCTTGTATTGGGCCACTATCCATGTTTGTTTGTGTGGTCTGTCTATCTGATATGTGCATCCTTGGACTCATTGAACTGTGATATAAATGTTTGCTCAATTGGCATCTTGCTATGTCGTCCACTCAGAACCTTTGAAAATATTACTGTAGGGTGAGGAAACATTTCTGACGTTGGGCCTTGATTTGAACTTTACAGCTCAAAGTGGCGCTGGTGGGGAATGGGAAAAGAAAGTGGTGGAGTACTTCAGAGAGAAGTTGAAGGAGACGACTGCAGCCAGCTGGGTGAGAGATTATTTCATACATTGTTTATTCTACCATTCCTTTTGAAATAAACATAACAATTATTTAGAATAGTGTAATTTAAGACCTTCTCAACATAATGGAGTTATTGCTTATTCAATTGTATAATAAATCCATAGTCACTAGCCTCAGAACACTCAAGTGCATTTGTGAGGCTGAATGTACAATATTGTGCAATAAATCAGGTAACTGGTGACAGTGCAATTGGATCAACTAATGCTTCGGAGGAAATGCTCTGAGAATGCTCAGTATATTTTGTTTAATAGCAGGCTTGGATCACATTAGTTTTCCATACTATGAACATAATTTGTACTTTCTTCTGACAGCTATGTGCCACTAGTAATATACCACAAGGCTAAATTGCAGAAAATGCTCTTTTAATATAGGACCCGCAGAAAGACTGATTGAATCAAAGGAACTACCAAACCAAGCAGAGTTTTTAGCTCTGCTGTTGTCTCACTTCTGAATTTTTTTCTTTTGCTTCGTTTGGCTGACACAATTTTTGACTTCGTATGTAATTAGAATGATTTCCCTTTTAAGCCTAAAATATTCCCTTAACTCGCATTTAAGTTATCGCATTGCACTTGTTTGGAATCTAAAATTTTATTTTGTTCTCATTAATAGTATTAGAGGGCGACTGGGTAGCATAGCTGTTACTGCTATGCTACAGCTCAGGGTATCAGAGTTCAGAGCTCAATTGCAGTGCTGACTGTAAATATGTTCTCTCCTTGACCAGGAGGGTTTCCTCCAGATGCTCTGATTTCCTCCCACAGTCCAAAGACCTACCAGTTAGTAGGTTAATTGGTCATTGTTAAGTGTCCTATGACTGGACTTGGGTTAAATATACATGGGATCTGGCTGGTGCAACTTCTTGCGCTGGAAGGACCTTTTTCCAAATATTATCTCTAAATCCGGTATTCCCAACCTGGGATTACAGACTCATTGCTTAATCGTTTAAAACAAGTTGGGAACTTCTGATCTAAGTAAATAAAAAAGACACTTGCACTTGTCATTTCCTGTGGCAACATGCTTAGAGCCAGATTTTATAATTGGGTATTTGGGAATTTGAGATTTGAAATTTGTTTCATTGTGTACCCCTACGTAGGAGATTTGACACCTTGAGTAGGCAGAAGAGTTCCTGTTTATAGTAATGGAAATTGAATACATATCTAAGACCATATTTGGAGTACTGCATATGGTGTTAGTTTTATTTAAGATAGTACATTGGAACAGGAATTTGATAAGAAATGAATGGACAGTGGAAGAAAGGGAAGGAGAGGCACCAGAGGTGGGTGGTAAGCAAATGAGGAGAAGGGAAGGGGCAAGAGGGCAGGGGCAACAGGAGGTGGGGAGAAATTACTGGAAGTTAGACATTCGTGACATCAGGTTGGGGGCTACCCAGATGGAACATGAGGTGTTCCTCCTCTAATCTGAGAGTGCTCTTATCGAGGCAGTAGTGGAAGGATACGATGGAATGGGATAGGGATTGGATTTGTAGTGGTTGACCACTACATTGTGGCACTACATCCTGCCCATTGTGGCAAATGGAGTGAAGGTGCTTAATTAATGAAGCAAAATTTAAATGTTTGTACATCAAAATAAACTATGGCTAATTCAATGCCAAATTATGTACATAAATAAAAAGATGAAGAGAAGGAGAAGCATATTAAGAGCAAGAAAGAAAAAGGACTTTTTTTTAAGAATTGCAGTTTTTAATTTTTAACATTTGTTTTATTAAACCTCTTAGGTTCAATTTTTAAGTAGCTCTGTGACATCCAACTGCTGATGTTTGGAATTTGGTGCACTCCATTGAATAGATCTCTTATCACCCTGCCTTTGGACCCCTCGATTTCAACTAGTTCAATCTGATATGCATACATTTCCAAATCTGAGAGGTGAAAAATTTGTGTGTGTCAGTGGTACAGCACCGTGCTGACGGGGTGACTCTGCTAGAGCCTCTGTTCCAGAATAATACAATTGAAGGCTTATCTGCTGGCAGAGCAGGATGGAGTTTGGCAGGAGATCTGTCCTAGGGCCTTTAGAAGCAAAATTAACCAATTGCTAAGGGGCATTGCTAACTGGCACCTTTTTCAGAGGGCAGGAATGGCTAATATAAGGGATCTATTCTTTCAGCAGTTACAAACAAACAAAGTTACAAAATAAATTTATTATCAAAGAACATGATTCTCTTTCCTGCTCAGCAAATCCAAGAACCATAATAGAGTCATTGAAAGGCTGCACCTGGCAGGACGGACAAGCAACCAATGCTCAAAAGGCAACAAACTGTGCAGATACAAAATGGGAGAAAAGCAATAAATATTGAGAACAAGAGATGAAGGGACCTTGAAAGTGAGTCCATAGGTTGTGAGAGCATTTCAGTGATGGGGCAGGTAAAATTCAGTGAAGTTGTCACCCATTGTCCGATCCTGATTAACAACATCCTCCAGTGCTGATTTGACTACAATGCAGTTTTGCCTTCCTGCTTACAGGTCCCTTCCTTGAATGATGTTCCACTGCATTACTTAAAGCCAAATAGCTTGGTGAAGTTCCGCTGTATGATCCAGGACATGTTTGATCCAGAGTTTTATATGGGAATTTATGAGACGGTGGAGTCAAACGCCAAATCCAAGGTAGGTATTTCTGGAGTAGAAATAGGATATTAACACTGTTCTGAATCAAAATGGTAAATGACAGGCTTGGGGTTTCTTTGTGTTTCTTGATCGCATAATGCGAGTTCAATTTGCTTGCTCTAGTTTGACAAGAAAATAAATCTCTAAAACTGTCTGCAGTTTACAGCAATAAGTTGAGCTACATGTAAGCTGTAGCTGAGTTAGTGAGGTGTGGGCGTGCTATGCTGTTGTGGCACACAAGACCTGTAATTCAAATGACTTAACACTGTCAGCTATAACAACAACAGTTTTGGTATATTAAGGAAACTCAGAACTATTTTAGTTTTAATGATATTTTTTATAATTTTAAACTTTTAAGTCTTTTCAGGTTCCTGTCTACCCTTCTAACTTCTGTCAGTGTTCATCAGGCAAGGGAATCCAGGGTTGTGAGGTTGGTACAGCAAAGTTCAAAGTGAATTTATTATCGAAGTACATGTATGTTGTCATATACTGCACAACCCTGAGATTCCTCTTTTTGCTGGCAAACACAGTCAATCCAAGAAACATGATAAAGTCAATGAAAGACCACAGCCAACAGACTATGTGCAGAAAGTAGCACTGCAACTGTGAAATAAATGTGAATAAATAAACAAACAAACAAGCAATAACTATCTAAAACATCAGATAGTCCTTGAAACTGAGTCCATAGCTTGTGGGAGCTGTTCAGTGATGGAGTGAGTGAAGTTATCCCCTGATTCAAAAGCCTGAGGGTTCGGGTTCCTGAACCTGGTGGTGGGAGTCCTAGGGCACTGTACAACCTTCCTGATGGCAGCAGTGAGAAGAGAGCATGACCTAGGTGGCAGGGATCCCCGCTGATGGATTCTGCTTTCCTGTGACAGCACTTTGTGTAGGTGTGCTCAGTGGTGGTGATGGACTGGGTCGTTTCTGTTCAAGAGCAGTGGTGGTTCCATACCAGGCTGCAATGCAGCCAGTCAGTATACTCTCTGCTACACAGCTATAGAAGTTTGTCAAAGTTTTAGTTGTCATGCTGAATCTCCAGAAACTAAGGACATAGACGCACTGCTCTGCTTTCTTTGTAATTGCATTTAACGTGCTGAGCCCAGAACAGTTCCTCTGGAATGATAACACTGAGGAATTCAAAGTCGCTGACTCTCTCCATTTCTGATTCCCTGATAATGACTGACTCGTGGACCTCTGGTTTCTTTCTCCTGAAGTCAATATTCAGCTCCTTGGTCTTGCTGTCATTGAGTGAGAGGTTGTTGTGTGGCTGTACTTAGCCAGATTTTCAGTCTCCTTCCTGTCTGCTGATTCGTCACCGCCTTTGATTTGGCCTACGACAGCAAACTTGAATATGGCTTTGGAGCTGTGCTTAGCCACACATTCGTGTGTAAAGTGAGTAGAGCAAGGGGCTAAGCTAACAGCCTGTGCTGATGGAGATCATGGAGGAGATGATTCAGTCTGGCTGGGACCCACAAGATTCCCTGGGTGCTCTGGTTCTCTCTCACATTCCTAAATGTACAGATTAGGGTTAGTGAGTTGTGGCCATGCTACGTTGGCACCAGAAGTGTGGTGACTCTTGCAGGACAATCTTCAGCCGGTGTTGGTCATTGACATAAAAATGCGCTTCACTGTATGTTTCGATGCGCATGTGACCAAGCTAATCTTTAACTCCATGCAGACAACAGTGAAGTTCAGGATTGAATCTGGGTTGCTGAGCTGTGAGGTGGCAGGTGTACCTGCTGTCCCCTGCACTGCTCTGAAGCTGTTTAATATTAAACATCGGCATATTGCCCAGAGCTAAGGTGTTCTGTACACTTAGTGACGATAAGTTAATATAGTTACGTATTCAGGTTGCGTTCGTATGAATTGGTGATAAGGTACAATGTGATGAAAAAATACATCTCACCTGATGAGTGTCTGCCACTGACACACGGTCAGCTGTACCCCACTTTCCAGATTCATTGTGACAGAACAGTTCTCTGCCACCTTCTGGACTTGGCCTTCCTTGGCCTGTTTGCTCTCTTTGCATGATGAGTGATGGTTAAGGCTCATTTAAGGAGCCATTGGATACCACTGTGACAGGACTTCAGAATTTGTCTTCTAAAGGCTGAGATGAAGTGGGTTGAAAGGTCATTTATGGCTTGTGAGCCTTGTACGCTAGTCTAAGGTGAAATACAATGAATTCTGGATAATTGCGCCATCGGTTAATCAATGCAGCTGTTTATTTGGGACAATGCTTAAAGAACAAAAAACTATTTGAGAAAATAGTTGGAATTCCCTTTGTCTATTGGGACACTATGCCACTTAATTACAACAGGAGACTTGTTGAACAGTTTCTAACTGGTGTCAATTGCATGGCTGTTAGACATGAAGCTGTGTTTAGAACAGATTTTGAATAGCATCAGTTGATGCATTTGTACTCAAATCTGTAATTTTTGTCACTGATAATTGGAGAGAAATAAACAAAGACAATTCAGAACTGTTTTGCTCAAGCATTCAGGTTTGCGGATGCCAGAAACGGCCAAAAATGAACTATTTCCATGAACCTTAAGCTAATTGGGCAGCCGTTTAATTAGGCCAAAATGTACTGGTCCGGGTGTGTCCCAGTTAACCGGCATCCACTGAACCTAGTTGCATCATTTCTGTACGATGTTGCTAAGCATTGTTAAAATGTGGATTCCTTCACAATATTTGCACTTGAACTTCAAGCATTCTTTAAATCTCGTAATTAATTGGTCCACTGCTCTTTCTCTATGTAAAGTAAATTTATTATGAAAGTACATGTATGTCGCCATGAAATTCAATTTTCTGTGAGCATTCACAGTAAACCCAAGAAACTCAATAGAATCAATGAAAGACCTCACCCAACAGGATGGGCAAGAAACCAGTGTGCAAATAATAAATGAGCAATAGATATCAAGAACATGAGATGGTCTTTGAAAGTGAGTTCATAGGTTGTGGGAACAGTTGAGTGATGGGGTGAGTGAAGTTGATTGAGTTTGTATATCCAGTTCAACTCTTATATTGTCAGATGCTTTGCTAGGTTTTAAATTTTAAGCAGAGATTTTATCGTTGAGAATATATTTGTTCTGTTCTTGGTAGGTTCTACGGTTTGGAAAGTACAAAGATGTTGCTGAATGTGGGGTAAGTAACTAAATTTAGCCTAAATTATAGATTGCCCCTTTATTGTCCGTCAGATACTGAATCTCACCAGCCTAAAAACAGGCCCCAAAACCACCGTAGCTTTTAGGATATCGCTGTCACCGCACCAGCGACCTGGGTTCAATTTCACCGCTGTCTGTACGCTTTCCCCGTGACTGCGTGGATTTCCAACCACACTCCAAAGCCGTATAGATTTGTAGGTAAATTGGTCATGTGTGTAATTGGATGGTGCAGGCTCGTTGGGCCTGTTACTCTCTCATTTTTTTTAATTGTAAGTTCGATGATACTTTTTAAGTGTACTTTAGTTGTTTAACAGTAGATGGAGCTAGCACTATAGCTAAAACCAGCTGAATACTGAAGTCAAAGGCACCTTCACTTAAAGCTAAAATCCTTTCAGTGCTTGACAGTGTAGAATGGTCACCAATTGTCTTTAGTTGCTCTCTATTCTTCATTTTACAAATAGAATTCAACCACCTCATTTCAACTTTTCTTTGGACGTTTGCATGTTATTTTGCTGTCCCATTGAAGAGTCTTGCCCAAAATGTCAACTCTTTATTGCTCTCCATGGATGTTGCCTGACCTGTTGAGTTTCTCCGGCATTCTGAGAGAGAGAGAGAGAGAGAGAGTGTGTGTGTGTGTGTTTTGCTCTGATACTTTGCAATGTTGGAGCCCACTTCCACTTTTAGTGTCTCTTAAGTATTTTGTTTCTCTGAAGGTATTTTGCTGGGGTGATTCGTGAAGGGGCAATGTCAATTCCCAGTCACTATTCCTCAGTTGTTAGTGTAACACATGTGTTTGAGCATGCTGTTCACTTGAATGCTTCACTTCTTGGTTTGATCCTTTTCTCGCCGAGTGGCTGCATATTCTTTTACCAACAGAATATTGATTCCAAGTTTGCTGCCAATCCCAGCATAATTGCATGTACCCTGGAGAAGATTAGTTATTAATTGGTATCTCCACATAATCAGACAGCGGCTTTTTAGCTCCTACTTCAGGACTGCTAGGAGGATCAATAGGATCTGCCACCCATTAGAGATATTTATCAGAAGTGCTGCATACGCAGAACTCTTGGCATTCTCAGTGATCCCTCCCATCTCCCCATCAGTCTCTTTGAGCTCCTGACCTGCACCCTCAGGCAGGAGATATCATAGCACTAGGACAACAACTATTAGGATGGGACATAGCTTCTAGCCCTAGCTGTAGGGCTACTGAACTGCCTGCCACCACCCAAGTCACGTCATCTATGAAGCTCCCGTAGTGTTCTACTGTGTGGTTTAGTTACCAAGCCCAGCAGAACTGTCTACTGACAAGTGAAGGGACAAAGGCCTGTTACTGACACCTTAAACCCAGTTCTTCTGGCAGATGGGGCCCATCAGCCATGGTTCATCTAGGAGAAGAAGATCGCTTATCTCAAACTTCCACTGCCTTATGGCTATACCCACTTGTGGACAAGGGTTTGGGTGTAAATTCCAATGAAAACTCTGGAGCTAGAATTCCTAAGGCAGGCCCATTGAGTTCAACACTGACTGGCAACTCCAGTGATGCCACCGATGGCAAACTGCATCGGTCTCTGTCATTCCATTGGATTCATCAGCTATATGGAGAGGGGGAGCCTGTTGCGTGGGCTCTCCATATCATACTGTCCTGGTTTGTGTATCACTTAGACAGCTAGGATGCAACATCTATGATCAACTCCCAGCAACGGAGGGCCTCGTATGTGTGTAAATTATATGTACTGTGTTGTGCACCTTGGTCCAGAGGAATGTCGCCTCATTTGGTGGTGTACATGTGTACGGTTGACTAACAATAAACTTGAACTTACATTTGTTACAATTTTTCCTTTGGACTGATGACTTACCTTTGTTAGAATGTATAACAAAATTTATTTTCTTCCCAGCACCAGCAAGAGATTGTTTTGGACTCTCCCAAATGTGTCACCCTGGAGAGGCAAACATTTTACTGTATTCCTGTGCCTGGAGAATCAGAGTGGGTGAAAGAAATATCCTTTTTATGTATCTGCTTTCTTCAGCTTAAGTCTGTGAGGCTTTTTGTCTGAGTAAGTGAAAGTGATCTGCTGTTTCCCTTGACCCATTGCCATACGTCTATGCTAGTGCCAGCCAAGCACGGGGAAATCCTTCCACATCCTATACTCCAAGTCGTCATAAGAGGAGTTATGAGGAGGATGAAGACATGGAAATGCATCCACCCAAACCCAAGGAGCAGTGTGCAGGTACAGGCTTGTATATTACCAGAGCTGCAGAGAAAATAATAAGCTAGTTGCAGCAAGTTAACGTTCTCTATTACAACATATGATTAATACATAATGAACTGAGAGGAAACAGTTCACTAATCTTACCTGTTTCTCTAACATCCTGCAAAAAATTGAGAAACATTGTTTTCAAACCACCAATGCAAGCAGATTAATAGGGTTTACACCTTTGTTCTTATCAGGAAGATTGAAGCATTTTAACCAGTCTATTAAATTGTATTTCATTTAGTTCAGCATGGTTGCACAGCATGTTTAGTTTTTGCTGTCATTCATGATAAGATTTCTTTCTCGATGTGTTTCGGCAGCAAAAATAATCCAGCTCCTCTCCCTTGTTGATTCATAGTCAAAAACTATGCTTGCTTGATAAAGCATTTAATTGAATGTTGGTTAATTGATTTCTTACAAATCAGTCGTCGTCATTATGTGCTGTGTGTATGGAATGGTCTATGACCATGATCTTGGCAAATTTTTCTGCAGAAGTGGTTTGTCATTGCCTCCTTCTGGGCAGTGTCATTATAAGATGGGTGACCCCAGCCTTTATCAATACTTGGAGGTTTGGTTGACTGCTGAGCTTGGCAAAATGTTTGGAGCTGAAACATCTGCGATCAACCAAATTTCCAAATAGCCAACCAGAGCTACCAGTAATTTTGCAATAATCAATACTCTTAAGAGATTGCCTGGTGTTAGTGGTCGCATAACCAGGACTTGTGATATGCAGCAGCTGCTCCCATGACTTCATGCCTCCCTGATTTGGGGGGGTGGGGGGGGATATAAGCAGGTGTCACACCTTACCCAAGGATGACCTGCAGGCTAGCAGAAGGAAGAAGTGCCTTGCATGTTCTTTGGTAAAGCTGTATCTCCAACCTGCCACCCTTACAAATCAGTAAACAGCCCTAATTGCTGTATGCCAATTTCTGTTTTTGTTCGCTGATGGTTATTGATTATTTTGAAACAAAATGGTGTAAATGGTAACCTTTTACCCTGTTTCAGCTGGCTGTAGTGCATCACAAGGGTGTGGGGATGCAAAACGTCTTGAAAAGGAGGCTCCAGCAGGACACCAAAATTTGTCAAACTGCACAACGTCAATTGATCTCAACTTCCCATTACCAGGAGAGAAAGGCCCTGCATGCCTTGTGAAGGTAAGAAAAAGGAATTTTCTTGCATCACATAAGGCAAAAGTTACACATTGTCTTACCCACCCTACTCCTAATTCCTCCTCAGAGTTGAAATGGCAAATCTCTAAATCTAGAGCTCTATGACTTGAATCAGAACCAGATTTAATATCACCAGCGTATGTTGTGAAATTTGTCGTTATGCAGTAGCAGTACATTTTAAAATATCTATTTTTTTTAACTTTAAATTACTTGCAGTATTTTTTTTAAGTCAAATTAAGTAAATAGCGCAAAAAGAGAGGAGGTGGGGAAGTAGTGAGGTGGTGTTCAGAATGTTCGATGTCAATTCAGAAATCTGATAGAAAGGAAGAAGCTTTTCCTGAAACATTGAAATTCCATGCTATTCTATTAAAATTTCTTTACAATCTCACCATGACCTTGTTTTAAAATTACTCAATACTCCAGTTCAAAATATTTCAAGACTTAACTGTCTTAAAAGTGACTTTGAAGTAATTTTTAATTCTTGTCTGCAATTTCAGTAGGCAACATGTAACTGCATTTCAATTAAAATCTCCTGAAGATATTGAACACAGCTACCATGCATTATAACATTCTGAATGTTTCTCCATGAATATTCTGTTTGGCAGATCTATGAAGACTGGGATAGTTTCAAAGTCAATGATATGCTAGAAGTATATGGAGTTTTATCAGTGGATCCGGCTCTGGGTGTAATTAATGAAGAGAGGTGAGGTGTTATGGAATCATTCAAACTATTACCCTGTGTGTATGTGTGTCTTATGAATTTTCTGACACATTTTAGCTTTTTTTCTATCAGTCTTGCAACTGACTTTAAGGAAAGTTTTTATAATACTGTGGCGACCCATTTCCTGGCACATCCGAACCGACTCACAATTAGATAGCCTACGGGGGTTTGCGAGCACAGAGCTTTGGAGCCTCTGCGCCATGGGGGCAGGTTGAGGGAGGCTTAAAAGTGAGGCTGAAGTTTTCGAATAAAGTTTTTTCCTTCGACTACAGTTACCGACTCCGTGTCGTAATTTTAGCGCTGCGTGTAGCACACCGCTACAATACCATTCCTTTTGTGTGTTTTGGATATCTTATCTAGAACTTATCAGGCTCAGTGCAGCACGAGTGTAGCTTGTTTAACTGTATTGTGACCTGCCTAAGTATTGAGTCATGATTGTGCTCTTGGTCCCAGAGTTTGAACACACACTGGTATGCATCTTTCAAAAAAGATAAAACACGAGGAAATCTGCAGATGCTGGAAATTCAAACAACAACAACAACACACAAAATGCTGGTGGAACACAGCAGGCCAGGCAGCATCTGTAGGGAGAAGCGCAGTTGACGTTTCTGGCTGAGACCCTTCATCATAGATGCTGCCTAGCCTGTTGTGTTCCACCAGCATTTTGTGTGTGTTGTTGTTCAAAAAATATGCCCTTCAAAAAAGTTAAAAAAAGCAAGGATGTAATGCTGAGGCTTAAAAAGGCACTTGGAGTATTGTGAGCAGTTTTGGGCCCCTTATTTAGGAAAGAATGTGCTGATATTAGAGAGGGTTCAGAGGACGTTCGTGCAAATGATTCCCAGAATGAAAGGATTACCTTATGAGGAGCATTTAATGGTTTGGGGTTTTTATTCACTGGAATTTAGAAGAATGGGGGAGGGGAGAGCTCTGTTTGAAACCTATTGACTGTTGGAAGACCTAAATAGAGTAGATGTGGAGAAAATATTTTCTGTGTTGGGGGAGGCCAGATGGCACAGCCTCAGTAGAGGAAGATCTATTTAAAAAGGAGCTGAGAATTTTTTTTTGCCAGAAAGTGGTGAATCTGTGGAATTCATTGCCACAGGTGGCTGTGAAGGCCAGGTCAGTGGGTATTTTCAAGGTGGAGATTGATAGGTTCTTGATTGGTCGGGGTGTGAAAGTTTACTCTGAGAATGCAGGAGAATGGGTTTGAGAGAGAAATGGATCAGCCATGATGAAATTGGAGAGCATACTTGATGGGCTGAATGGCCTAATTCTCCTGTCTTATGGTTTTCAGATTCAGTTTATTGTCATTTAGAAACCACAAATGCAATGCAGTTTAAAAAATGAGACAACGTTCCTCCAGAATGATATCGCAAAAGCATATGACAAACTAGACCACACCAGAAAATCCACATAACATTTGGCAATCCCCAATGCAGAGTCCGGAGATGCTGCTGCGTATTAATATCGCACTACCGTCTTAGCATGTTCCCCAGAAAGGAGCTCCAAATCCACCGGACAAACAAGACCAAAAACTAAAGCTACAAGGCCTGCACAAAACCACATAGTTACAACATGTAGTTACAACAGTGCAAACAATAGCATAATTGATAAAAAAACAGACTATGGGTACAGTAAAAATAGTCCAAAGATGTTAAAGGACTTTAAGTTCAAAAGAAATCACCACACAGTTCCACAAGTCCCCAGGGTCCCCACAGACGCGCCATGCCACGCCGGCAGCAGAAGGGAATACTCCTGCCATGGACTTCCATTTTATCTGCTTGGGCAACTCACTGCTATGCTGGGAACCTTGCATGAAGGCCTGACTTTGTGTTCATTAATGTGGAGGAGCTACCCACGAGAGCAGGTTATGGGTGGGCTGAGATGAGCATTGCAGCCAAATAGTGCTGAGTTTGTACATCTGGGCTGGGAAGGTACAGTATATCTGAACAAAGGGAGAGAAAATAGCAGTAGCATTTTTCACCGCATCCAGCAGAATGCAAAGATGGAGCCTGTGAGATCCATTTGGTGTGAAAACCATGCAGAGTGGAAGCAGCCCTGAGCAGCCACGTTGCGTACCCTGGCCCACATAACACCAGCCCTCACGTCTTGTCTCTGCATCAAACCACGCGGAGGAGCAGAGAAATCGTGGAATCCCTCATAGTTGCTGCACAAGTTAATAGGCTAGTTAAGAAGGCCTATGGTCTTTTGGCCTCCAATAGTCGAGGAATTGAGTTCAAGAGCCATGAGGTAACGTTACAGCTCTGTAAAACTCTGATCAGACTACATTTGAATTTTCGTGTTCAGTTCTGGTCACCACATTGTAGCAAGGGTGTGGAAGCTTTAGAGTAGGTGCAGAGATTTACCAGGATCACTGTTCCTTCTAAACTGCATGGGTGCGCAGCCGCACAGCAACTGGAATACTCTTGCACACACAGCCTTTGGTACAGAGCAGTTTTTATGCCGAGTAAAAGTAAATAACTGAATAAATATATTCTTGTTCAGAGCATTAGTTGGTCTGGATGGGTGTGGGGGTGGAATTGGGGAAATGATGACCAGGATGCTGCCTAGGTTAGAGAACATGTACAGGAAACTGTTCTCTTTGGGAGTGAAGGAGGATAAGAGGTCAATTGATAGGGGTGTATAAAATTATGAGAGGCATAGATAGAGTGGACAGCCAGCACCATCTTCTGGGGAAGTGGGGCAGTGGCTAATACAAGCAGACGTGCTATTAAGGTGATTGGAGGAAAGTATAGGGGGATGTAATGGGTAGGATTTTACAGAGTACATGGAATATAATGCTGAAGGTAGTAATAGAGGTGGATGCATAAGGGAGATTGAAGAGACTTTTAGACACATGGAATTGGGAAAAGTTCTAAGAGGTAGGGTTAGATTGATCATGGTGTAGGTTTATATAAGTCAACACGTCATTGTGGGCTCAATGGCCTATACTGTAATGTGATTCCTTGCTTGGGGGAGAGTCAGTTTCCCAACATAGCAATGCTATCAGTATATATGATGCCAATAGGCACTTAACCCAGGGAACTAGTCACTGTATGTTTACTGAGATGCCGGTATACAGAGTCAGAGTAATACAGCAAGGAAACCAGCCCTTCATCCCATCAGAGCCATGCTAGCCACAGCATCCTCCCTGCTCATCCCAGTTGCCTGCATTTGGCCCATAACCCTCCATGTACTTGTCCAAATGCCTCTTAAATTTTGCAGTTATACCATCTTTGACCACTTCCTCTGGCTGCTCATTACAACTACTCATCACCCTCTGTGTAAAGGTCTTAGGTCTTTTTTAAATCTCTCCTTTCTTAAATTCATAGACTGCTAGAGCACCACAGCACAAAAAAACATTTGGTCCACCTTAGTCCTTGCTGAACTGGTAATCTGCCTCGTCCCATTGACTTGCACCAGGACCACAGCCCTCCGCACCCCTCTCATCCACGTACCTGTCCAAACTTCTCTTAAATGTCACAATTGAACCCACTCGCGTTGGCAGCTTGTTCCACACTCTCACCATCCTCTGAGTGGAAAAAGTTCCCCTTATGTTCCTGTTAAATATTTCACCTTTCGTCCCACCCAACCTCAGTGGAAAAAGCCTGCTTACATTTACCCTATCTATACCCCTCATAATTTTGATCTATATTCCTCAAAATTAAGAAACAAGTGCTATTTTTATTCTATTCTACTTGAGTGGAATAATCATTAGTGGCCTGTTTCATACAAAATTCAAATTTGTAATTTTCATGTTCAATGGAGATTTAGCTCACACAGGAGTGTAATCTGTACTTTACCATTCAGTGCTATGAAGTCAAAGTACTTTGTTTTTCCTATTTTACTCGGTATTGCAGTTATTTGGGGGGGCTCAAAAATCTGGTGCTTGCGGCTTTGTTTTGTGAAGACAATTGTCACTAACAGTGATTTTTCTCTTTCCTTTCTGTTTAGTGTAAAGGACGGATTGTCACTCTTGGATCCTGCTGAGTGTATGGACACCATGGAAGAACAACGGGTGCATAGTCCTCCACCTTCCTTAGTTCCAAGGCTTCATGCCATCGTAACTCGGAAACTCCAGCATGTTAATCCTTTCCTTCCTGTCACTCTGCATGATAAGGAAAATGAGCACTGTGAGTTCAACTCTGGCGTGGCTGTATTATTCATCCTCAGTATGTACCTCCTAACATCAGGTGGAATGTTCACTTTGTAATAAACATCTTTTATTCTCCAACTTGAGACTGAAGCTCAAATCAGCTGTGGGCTGGAGATAAAATCGACATGATAATTTATAAAATGGGTCTTCGGTTAAAAGATTTGTCTGTCAGTTCCTTGTGGAAAAGATATGGAGAGAAATGCTACCTTCAAATAAACAATTAGGTGCTCTTTCTGAGCGTAAGTATCTGAACAGTTGCTTTCTAAAAGGAGTGAAGCCTTTAACTGGTTTATTATTGTCACACTGACTGAGTACAGTTTTGTATGCCGTCCATAGAGATCATTTCATCACGTCAGTACGTTGAGGTTGTACAAGGGAAAAAGCAATAACAATGTAGTTTGCTGAATTAGTTAGAGATTTCCATCAGGTTGCACAAAACCCAGACTTCGTACCTTATACCTGTGAGGGCAGTAGAACACTGCACTGATTTTGAACACAAAATGCACGGCGAGTAATGTGCAGAAAGGCTTCAGAAGCCGGGGTGGATATGAAAGATAATGAGTATATGGATAATATCCAGGGTGGATAATGAGTATGTTCATTTATTTATTCCGAGAAACAGCGTGGGCTAGGCCTTTCCAGCCCAAGCAACCCCTGACAGCTCTGATTTAACTATAGCCTAATCTAGGGATAATTTACAATGATCAGTTAACCTACCCGCTGTGTCTTTGGATGATGGAGGGAAACTAGAGCCCCTGGGGAAAAACCGTGCATTTCACAAGGATGACGCCAGAATAGAATTCTGAACTCCAGTGCCCCTGACTGCAATAGCATCACGCTAACTGCTATCTACCATGATGCCCAATGATGCAGTTTGTGTTAATTATGATGATTACTGACTTTGTTCAGTCGGTCTTTTTGCTCCACTGGTAAAAGTTCAAACCCTCAGTGCTATGACAATTCACTCACTAGTCTATTCTTGCAGTGTTGTCGCGGTGATCTGGGAAGCAAGTTTGGAACTGCTTGTTGTATAATTGTTGCTCAAATTTCAAATACTGAACTAATGTACCTTTTTTGAAATTGGGGGAAATAAAATTATTGGTGTAGGTTTGGGATGAAGAGGCACTTGATTGGTGTGGAATCAATGGGCCAGATGTCCTGTTCTGTACTGTGTGACTCTATACTTTGTCATTTATTCCAGTCATCTCCAACATCATCCCTGAATTATCCACAGTCAGAGCTGAGTTGCTTGGGTTTCTTACACATGCATTACTGGGAGATGGTTTGGCAGCGGAATATCTCCTGTTACATTTTATTTCAACAGTGTAAGTATTTAATCTGGTGTTTTACATTGTGTTACTTGAAATGCTGTTTTAATACCAGCTTGTGTAGAAAAAGTTTAGAACAGCTAAAAACAGAGCCCAAATACTGATACATCTTACAAGTTGGGTTTTAGATTCTGGTCATGTTGTAACTTTGCAAATAAAGGAAAAATATAGGTACTTAGATTGCTAATGCACCTTTCAGTATCATAAAATCAGTTGTTAACGAAATTATACATGGCCACTGTGGTTGCCATTCACGTTTAAACTTTATCTTACCATGTAAAGCAGATCAGTTCAAGTATGCCAATGTAATCTTTAAAGTATACCAAGTCATTTCCTGTTATGAAGTAGTCTCCATTTCTTCCAGCCTTGTGTTTTGTTCCAGGATGATACTTCTCCAAGAACTCTTTTGTATGAATCAGGTTATTTAACTCAATAGAAGTCTGGCGATTGGTTTAAAAATAAAATAGAATCAAGCAGAACCTTAAGGTTTGGTTCATAAACCTCCCACTTGTGAGATTCTGTAATTCATGTCCAAGAGGATTGAACATTGATGCAGGAAATTGTAACACAGATTAAAGAACATATATACAGATACATCTGGGAACAATTAATTATGTGTGGATAATGCAAGCATTTTTATATTGAAATATGCAGCTATTGTTCAAAATGAGCACAGTTTACTAGTCCATTTTATACATATTTCAGATATTCCCGGCGTGACATTCTTCCATTGGGTAAATTCACAGTAAACCTGAGTGGCTGCCCGAGGGGTAATGGTTACACAAAATACCTACATAAGACCATTCAGCAGCTGGTTCCATCAGTAAGTGTTTAAAAATGCATCATATTGGCAGTTTGATAAGTCTGTGGCAATGATTGCTATATGTGTGTCTTTAATACAAGTAACGTACATCCAGTAACCACAGCTGGGTGATTGACAATAGGAAATTCATATCCTGGCCATTAACTTTTATGTTTGCATTTTTTGTCAGACTTTGCACACGTGAGATTAGGACTCGGGCTGTTATGTTGGACGGGACCTTTTTGTAGCATTCCGCATTGGGAGTGGGATCAGAAGCTGCATGTTAGAAACCTGCTGATTTTTTTATTGATCGATTGGAACAATCATTTCAAGGAAGATCCAGAAGCTTTGCTTTGTGTCTTAGGGCTGGGTGTGTCTTTACTCGCGTCATCCTCCCTGGCACTCCTCCTCTGCCACCTGTCACACGCCACTCCACCCTTACAATTCCCAGCATTCTTAGCTCCCGCCAGATTTACAAACTCCATGCTGACAAACACAATGCTGTGCAGAAGTCTTGTATCCATCATGCCTTCAGCATCTTGGGTCATCCTGAGTACATGTAACTGCAGCTCCTTCACATGGCCATTCGGCAGCTGCAATACAGGCACACTGCACGGGTATAGTTCTCAGGGGTAAGGGAAGTTTCGCACATCGTGCAGGAGGAGTCTGTTGCTACCATAACTGCCATCTGAATGTTCTAACACCAGCAAGAATATTCAAGGAACTCTGCTTGCCAAACCCTCCTCACACTCTCACAATGGCCTGCTTGCCTTTTACGTGGTGATGTGAACACAAGTTGGTAATAAATACTTACATGAAAAGCTCTATTAGGCCAATCAGAGAGGCGCTTTTTTTAAACTATTAAGCTTCCCACTATTTTCCACTCCCTTCTCAGAAACTCAAAGAGCACAGTAACTTGCAACTTAAATATGATTCAGATCATTGCAAATTGAAACTACAGTCAGCCCTCCTTATCTGCGGGGGATTGGTTCCGGGACCACCCCGCAGATACCAAAAAACGCATATACTCAAGTCCCTTATTTAACCTGTATCAGTGCGCTGGACTTTAGGACCCAGTGCAGCTCTGAATCCACAGTGTTTCTGTTCACGAAAATAATCACGATCACAATTAAAAATAAAGTGGATGTAGTAAAACTATCTGGAAGAGGTGAAACTCCCATCGGTCATTGGAAGAGCATTAGACTACAGCCGGTCAACGATCAGAACAATTTTAATAGAACATTTGAAAGGCCTGCCCCAATGAAAGCTACAATGATTACTAAGCAAGGCAGTGGTTTAATTATTGAAAGACAAATGTTTTACTAACTGAGGCTACATGATACTGGATGTACCTGTTCCGACTTAAAGATGGACTCAGGAACGTAACTCGTTCATAACCCGGGGACTGCCTGTACTTTTATGTCATCTCTAGATTACTTAATACCTAATACAATGCAAATGCTATGTAAATAGTTGTTATACTGTATTAGGGAATATGTTTAGGGAATAATGACAAGAAGAATGTCTGTACATGCTGAAACAATGAATGCTGGAGAGAGAACTTACGGGTTTTTCCGATCCATAGTTGGTTGAATCTGCACATACAAAACCTGTGGATAAGGAGGGCCGACTATACAGTGTAAATGAAAGACTTGGTTTGGCTCATACCCTGAATGAATTTATAAATGTTAATATGCATTGTTTAAAGAAAATATCTTGAATATTCTTAAATATCTTAAAGATTTGTA
This sequence comes from Hypanus sabinus, assembly GCF_030144855.1. Classification (NCBI taxonomy): domain Eukaryota; kingdom Metazoa; phylum Chordata; class Chondrichthyes; order Myliobatiformes; family Dasyatidae; genus Hypanus; species Hypanus sabinus. Next base: position 57,057,969 of record NC_082727.1, read on the forward strand.
AATATCAATTTCTTAAACAGGCTTGATGTATTGCCATCATCTACAGTAATGTGCAAAAGTGTAAGCCACATGTACTGTATATAGCTAGGGTACCTGACTTTTGCACAATACTGTAGTAATTGTATTGCGCTGTACTGCTGCAAGAAAAACAAATTTCATGACATGTGTAAGTGATACTGGGCCTGATTCTGATGTGAGTCTCTATTGTGGACTGAGATTAGGGAGCGGGCAGGGTGAGAGGTATCACAGTTGGGGGAAAAGAAGAAGGAAGGGAGTGAGAAGCACCAGAGAGACATTCTGTAATGACCAATAAACCAATTGTTTGAAATCAAATGAACTTACCTGGTGTTTCGGATAGATGCGTCTGCACCTGCGCCATTCCCTGCCACCTGTCCCACACCCCACCTGCAGCAACCCCCCTCCCCGACCATTTTCAATGTCTTTTACTCCCACCAGATTTACAACCGTGTCTGTGCTGCACATTGACAAATACCATACTCTGTAAAAGTACTGTAGTTGATCTGGATGTAGAATCCTTTATTAATTTGTATTCTAAGACAAAGCTCAGTGAAAAAATCGTAATAATTATTCAAGTTATTTTGTCATTTTTCACTGATGTTAGTCTGCTAACTTCAAACTTGTAAGTACATTCCAAGTTGATTTTTACCTTTCTGTTTTAATAGTCATATTGTCTACCCATGACGCTCCATAATATGAACACCCTGCGATTCATCCCACACAAAGACTACACTGCCAACCGCCTCGTTACTGGCGTACTACAGCTAGCCAGTAATACTTCTCTCATGTTAGATGAGACCTTATTGGAACAAGGGCAGCTGGACGCTACAGGTCAGAACTGGACTTCACGGAAGATCTATCTGCTTGCTTACTTTTGCCTTGTTAAAATACTGTGTACAATATATTTTTTAAAAAAGTAAAATGGTGTTTCTCCTACTTAGAGAATTGGTTATGTTCTCAAATATAATTAGTCAATGTAACAATAATGTTTTTCTGCCCTAAAGACTCCTATCATTAGTCTTATTTATCACTCAATCACTCACTCAGAGATACAGCACAGTTACTGATCCTTCCAGCCCAAAGAGTCTGTGCCGTCCATTAACACTCATGTAACCAATCAACATACTATCCCGTACATACTTGGAGTGTGGGAAGGAACCAGAGAATCCAGAGGAAACCCACGTGGTGACAGCGAGAACCTACTCTTTTTCTGTTTTTTATTTGTTGAGATACAGTTCGAGCAGGTCCTACCAGCCCTTTGAGCTGCACCGCCCAGCAATCCCCGACAAACCTTGATTTAGCCCTAGCTTAATCACGGTACAGCTCACAGTGACCAGTTAACCTTCTAACTGGTGAGTCTTTGGACTGTGAGAGGAGACCAGAGGATCTTGAGAAAGAAACTTTCACAAGAGTAATGATTTGAGAGCTAGTTCAACCTGATAGCTTTGTCAGATAAATTAAATCTGTGTGATTGCCTAATAATCAGAAGCAGATTTCTAATAATCCCCGCAAGGCAAGAGCACATAGTGAGCATATGTTAGTGGTGACCAGCTTGGCCGAAATTCCACACTGATGTTGGTTATAGACTGGATGCAGTCTACAAATATCTGGTGGAATGAAAATGTTCTGAAGTTTCATCTGTCATTTTGCTGTTTCCTCCCACAGCCCAAAGATATAGCATTTGGCGGGTTAATTGGTCACTGTAAGTTGTCTCGTGATTAGGCTAGGGTTAAATCGGGGGCCGCTGGATGGCACAACGTGAAGGGTCAGAAGGGCTATTGCTTACTGTAGTGGTCGCCAACCTTTTTAAGCCTAAGATCCCCCTACCTCGGCCTTGGTGAAAGGCAAGATCGACCTACTGAATCGTTTAGACACACGCATGCGCACCGGGCAGAAGGGACTGGAAGTGGAGCCCCGCAGTCCTGGAAGCAGTCTCCCTTTGCAGGCGGCTTTCCGTAGTGGGAGTGTTGCTATGTTACCATTATCTTAATTGGTATTACTTATTTTTATTATGCTCACATTACAACACCTTTAATTCTGTGTTTCATTATTTAATTTTATTTCAACACAAAAAATAAATTAATAAAAATTGACTGTTGCACTCAGTGTGATGACTGGGACTGAATACGTTCTGCTAGTTCTCCGAAATTTGGCTCATAACTACAGACAGCCAGTTTGAGACAGTCTGTGAGGTGTCTGTCAGTAAGACAGCTCCTGTACTTAGATTTAATAATTTTCATGTGTTGCAGCACAGCGCCCTCACAGACTAAATATTTGAATGGACAATTTCCTTTGTTAGACTGAATGTTGAATCGGCCACATTTTTCAAGTGTTTTGTATTGGTAACCTGATACTGAGACACTAGTACAAGTTAATGACACCACTGTTTTTTGTCTCCCAGTTCTTTTGTATTTGGGGAATGTTGGAATTTAAAGGGGGAGAAGTGTTGTAATGTGAGCATTATAAAGATAGGCTGATGCCAATTAGGGTAATGGTGATGTAGTGGTGCTCCCGCTGCAGAGAGCTGTTTGTGGGGAGAGGTTGTTTCCGGGGTTGTGGGGTTTTGCTTCCAGTCTTTTCTGCCCGGTGTGTACTTTTCTGGGGGTTTTTTTGGGACCAACTGGGAAAGTCTCAAAAGATCGACCGGTTGATCACGATCAACTGGTTGGTGACCACTACCTTACTGTATGTATTTTTTTTAAAAAGTCACTTCAGTACCACCATTCAATCCAACTTCTGACTTGTCCTTTTTTTTTTAATAAAGTATTTGTATCAATCTTAGTCACTGTTAATGGCCTATCTTTCACAGGAGTTCGAAATGTGACAGCTCTGGGTAATTTAATTACTTGGCAGAAGGTAGACTATGATTTCAACTACCACCAGATGGAATTCCCTTGCAATATTAATGTACTCGTCACTTCAGAAGGAAGATCTCTCTTACCGGTGCGTATACTGTTTGGATTTATCCATTCACATTACAACTTGTGTAGAGTGATCCAAGTCTTTTGGCTTCTGCCCTAAATAATGTATGCTGAATGGCAATAAAGTACCATCCAGTCAATGGCCAAATGCCAATATAATGTTTCACTAATAATGTGCTAAATTTTAAGGAAAATTCTTGCAAAAATTGAATTGATAGGAATCAGTTTTTTCTGCAGAAAATCGGATGAATCAGGTTTATTATCACTCGCATGTCATGAAATTTGTTGTTTTACGGCAGCAGTGGGTGGTGGTGGGTTGGGGATGTGCCTCTACCAAAGGAGGTGCAAGGGACTCCTTCCCTCTGCTAGCCTGTAGGTCCCCCTTGGGCAAGGTGAAACACCTGCTTAGCTCCCCATTTAGGATCACGTGAAGCCATAGGAGCAGGTGGTGGGAGGTCATATGAGCAGCTAGTGCACATCACGTCCTTGTTATGCAACCACTGACACCAGGCAGGCCATCTCTGAAGAGTGTTGATTATGGCTGGGGTCACCCCCATCTTGTAAAGACACTGCCCAGAAGAAGGCAACGACCACTTCTGTAGAAAAATTTCCCAAGAAAATTCATGATCATGGATAGATCAAGATCGCCCAAGTCATATGACACAGCACATAATGAATAATTGGCAGATGGAACTATCTGGGACTTCAACTCCATACTAGCCAATGATGCAACCAGCAGCCAGAATGTTCTCCATTGTACATTCATAGTAATTTCCAGTTGTAAGAATTATTCTTTACATTGTGCCATTTACAAATATTAGTATCCACACTAGTGGAGACAAAAAGCCCTAAAGTTTTATTTTCAATGAAGGGGAAAAACATCACCTAAAAACTTGACTACGGCCTATATTTTTGAAGATATTGGAATTGACGTGGTCTACGTAGACTTTAGTCAAACCTTTACCAAGGTCTTTCGTAGAAAGCTTTCCAAAAAGTAAAAGCATATAAGATCAAAGACAAGTTGACAAATTGAATTCAAAGTTGGTTTGATAGTAGGAAACAGTGGAGGATTGGTATTGTGATTGGATACCTGAGATCTGTTTATAACAGGGAGGTTAACCTTACTAAATTTGCAGATTGTATGAAAAATTTGTGGTGATGTTGGTGTTGAGTATAGTCTTGTGTAAAAGTGATATTGATCAGATGGATTAATGGCACACTAAACCAAATGTTGGTCAAAGGGTTTGGTGTGGATGAGTTCTTGCAGTTTGGCCATTCACCTCCCAAAAATGAGATGCAAGTGAAGACGCATTGTTCTGCCAACTGCTGTCTGGAAATGGTTGTGATTAATGGGTTTGGTGTGCATTGTCGTGATATTGTAACCACATAGATACACTCTGGCCAGTTTATTAGGCACACTTGCTTGTTCATGTAAATATCTAATCAACCAACCGTGGCAGCAAGTCAATGCATAAAAGTTTGCTGACTTGGTCAAGGGTTCAGTTGTTAAAACCAAACATCAGAATGGGGAAGAAATGTGATCTTAGTGGTTGGCTGTGGAATGATCGTTGATGCCAAACTGGGCGGTTTGAGCATCTCAAACTCTTACTTTCCTTGGATTTTCAAGCACATCAGTCTCTGGTTTTTACAGAGAATGGTGCAAAAAAACAGAAACACCTTGTTAATGAGAGATGGCCTGACTGGTTCAATCTGACAGGAAGGTGACAGTATTTCAAATAACCATGTGATGTGCATAACATCTCTGGATGCACAACATGTCGACCCTTGAAGTGAGTGGACTACAGCAGCAGAAGACCATGAATATGCACTCAGCGGCTGCTTCATTAGTATTAAATGTATTAAAATACATCATGTTCAATCATGAATGTGTAGCATACTGTGCTGTGTTACCATACCAGGCACACCTACGTTGCTCGATCACATTGTTATTAAGCTATTGTGAGGCAGAGTTTGCTTGAATTCACTGCTCTGCAACCCTGTGGCTCTGGGAAATTCTTCTTTAAGTGGCCTATTTCTCTTTATAGTTTGACTGCCAAGTCCACTTACAAGCTCAGATGGTTCCTGCAAATATGGAAGAATACATGACCAATTTACTGACAGCCTTGCTGCCCTCCATGTTGAAGAAATTTCGCATTTACTTGAGTTTACTTCGGCTAATGGACTATAGTATATCGGATGAAGTGACCAAGGTATAAAATGTTTTTGTATATCTCAACAATTTTTACTTTTGCTCTGAAATGTGGTTCAATTTTTAATTATCTAAATTCTAGGCAGTAGAGGAAGACTTTGTGGAGATGAGAAAGAGTGATCCACAAAGCATAACTGCAGAAGATCTCCATCAGTTACTCGTTGTGGCAAGGTAGGCTGTGTGTGGATTGGAAATGCTTTGATTGATCAGTGAAAACATTATAAATGTTTTATAACAGACATCAAATAGTTATCTTAATTTTTCCTTTAATATTTTAATTTCCTGGTATTGCCTCACTCAACTTCACTTGCCCCATCATTGAAATGTCCCCACAGCCGTTGACCTCACTTACAAAGAATCTTCCTTTCATGTTCTCTTATTTATTTGCATGTTCCTTTTTAATCTTCTGCACTCTGGTTGAATGCCTGAGTTGGGTGGGCTTTCATTGATTCCATTTTGGTTATTATTCTATAGATTTATTGAGAATGCCAACAAGAAAATGAATCTCAGGATTGTATATGGTGACATATATGTACTTTTACGTTGAACTTGCTAATTATTTTAAGTTATCTGATGAATTGTAATACTGTGATTAAACAAGTGGATCTGGCAACATGATATGCCTTGTAGAGATCATGAGTTAAATTAAGTTTTTTGAGGGCCTAACTAGAGAACTTTAAGTCCTCTCTCCCCTTTTTAAAAGCTTTCTCCAGTCCCATATTTTCAGCCAAAATTTTTTTGATCACCACCTTAAGAGCTTGAGCTCTTCTTCTGAGTTTCAGTCCATAAACTATGAATGTATGGACATGGTGGATCACATAAGGAATCAAAGTAACACTGGGTGCAGGCTACCTGAAATTTAGAAAATCCATTGGGGTGTAGATTCGCCAGGTATTGTATGTTCTTTTGGCCTTCTGTTTCCACACTAGTGTAGTGGTTAGCGTGATACTATTATAGCTCAGAGTGTCAAAAGTTCAGAGTTCAATTCTGCTGTCCTCTAAGGAGTCTGTACATCCTCACCCAGAAAGTGTGGATTTTCTCCATGTTTTCCAATTTTCTCCCACAGCCCAGAGATGTACCAGTTAGCCTAATTTACAATTACTAATAAACTTACTAAGGTTAAGTGAAGGGTTGCTGGGTGGCACAGCTCGAAGGGCCCATTCTATGTTGTAAGTAAAATACATTATAGTATTAAAATTGGTGTAATGTCTACACCTGGTGGTGATCGACTGGTTTGCGTACAGTGATTTTCAAGGTGTAAATATTAAAATTCCATTGTCTAACCTTTTGTTGCGTGCGTCCTTTTCAAGTGCTAAACACCGATTAATAGCAATATTGGTGCTTTCATTTGATGTCACATTCCTCTTGGAAACTAATGACATTAGCAACCAAGTTAGTTAATCCTACAAAGGTATCCAAGCTCAAAATAAGAACTTGAAACCTAGTTTAGAGGGAGAGTGTGTAGTAGGAGTTAAAGTAAACTAAATAGCACTGTATGTCATAATTTTACAAGACAAAGACCTGTTTTTGTGGTTTATCTGAGTTTGAGAAGAATGCTCTGATTTTAAAAATAACCTGTTTTGTAATTTGCCAATAAACAGGTTGGTGTCACTGAGTGCTGGCCAGACAACATTATCACGTGAGAGATGGCAACGAGCAAAGCAGCTGGAAGTTCTTCGCAAAAGTAGAATACAACAGCAAGCCCATTTAAATGGCAATGAGCCTTAATGTCAGGTGTTTTACTGTCAATAAAACTCAACAGAACTTGTGTGCCAGTGGGCTTCATGTAAATTTCCAGAGCTAACATTCCTCCTCAGACCACCTACCAAATCTGTCAAATTGAGGAAAAAGGTTTTTTTCTTCTTTGTAGACCATTTGTATCAAAGTTTCTTAAAAAAACTTTCTTAACTCTGAATTCTGACAGTTTTAATTCATAATGTACATGTTGCTTGTACTGAAACCTCTGCAGTTTAGTTACGTGCATTCATTTGTGAAAATGTCTTCTACATTCCTTACTGCAATTTCTCAAATACAGGCTATTTTTGTAATTTTGTAAACTGCATAACATTGTACTTGTTCAAAATGGCTTTTTTTTTAAGAAAAAAGAATGTGAAACAAGTTTCAATTGTTACTTTTTTTAATTACTAGTCAAATTGGGGTGTGGTAGACTTCTATTAAGATTTGCACATCTGGATTTAACCTGTAACTGATGCTGGAGCCACAAGCAGATCAGTTTGTTTACATGAGAAACCTTTGAGTGGATAACTGCTTGATGGGTTAATTTCTGGCATTATTTACCATTTTTTTTACTACTCCAGACTTCACTGGATATTTAAAATTAATACAAGCTGCCTTCAGATTCTTAGAAACGTTTTTTACATCTATTGTGAAAATTGTTTTTTAAAGATTCACTGAAATTATATCTGTCATTTCACTGATTTGCTTGTGAGATGTCATATGTGGTAATGTGCTGAAATGATCTGTCCTTTGAGTTATTTTTACTCATTTATGTAGAAAATGCATCTGATAACAAATGCAGGGCGTAAATTAATGGCTTGGTGTATAAGAATACAGTAATTGATTATGATTGGGTTAAAGCAAAGCTGTAGAGCAGCTTGTGTTATCTCAGTGCCTACATTTCATGTTGTCTTATAACACTCCTGAGTTTTTGCCTTGAAGTAGATTATGCACCTGCATTATCATGCAGGTGGAATATTATTATTCTCGTTGAACATTAGTAAGAAATACATTGACTGTGATTGACTAGTTAATGTTAGATGGACTCACCAGCACCTGAGCAGATATGTTAATAGGAATCCTAGGACTCTTTAGTGCTTTATTGGAATGATCAATTGGTTAAATAATGTTTAATATTCCAATAATAAACTGAAAAGATAAAATTCTCTGCAGCATACCAGATGTCAGCAGTTTGGGTGAATTCAGTAAATGCAAGACTTATCTTTGTTTTCTTCATCAAGCATTTTGAGTCCTTCCTTATTCTACTTTGATCTAATGATGTAAGATTGCAGATTTGGAGTAATCATCAGCTGCTTGGACCAAGCTACATTAGAGACAGAAGGGGAGATGTGGTCAAGCATTTGGCCTTGCAACCACTGGCAAAAAGAAGCTGTTCAATATTCTTGCTTCATGTAAAGCTTACCTCCAAAAAAAAAAGTTCAGTCTGCCCGTCATATTAAAGTCTTGCCCAACTTGTGACCACTTGCAGTGTTTGCAAGATGTAGCAGAATTCTTAAGAATGTCATATTTAAATAAATCTTGGTGAATTATTGCTTTCTCCTAGTAAAAGAGAGCTGGGGACGAGATGACCTTTGATAGGATATAGCGCAGTGGAATATGGTGCTTGTCCCAACAACTTGCACAAGTCTAGACCTGAGAATATTGTTTCCAAAGAAGGCCCCTTTGTGTACTAGAGATAACAATGTCCTCTGACCCTTTTTAAATAACTGGCTGTTGCACAGCAGATGAACCTAAGAGTTCTATCAAGAAATTTTTCTTTTTGGGAAGCAAAAAATGTTCTGCATTCAAGCGTTCTAAAAAATAAATAAATAAACAAACAAATAAATAGATAAATCGTTTCTCAGTTCTAAGGTCATTATCAGTGTGCAAGATAGCATTGACAGCTTGTTTGAATTATCAGAAGATATGTGTGTACCAGGAGGGTATGCTTAACTTTGAATAAGTTCAGAGAAATTTTGTAGTTTGTAATGGTTTGAATAGATGGTTTTATACTGAGGCCATTGAATATATCAAACCTGTTTTTCTTCAATTATTTTATCAAAGATTAAAATCAAATTAAATCACTGCAATCATTTTCCTTAATTCAGATGATTGTGTTCTTGGATTATAAATGAGATTGAGAGAGAAAATAATGTACATATGCTATTCAAAGTTGTTACCCTCCTCCTCTAACTTGTATAAGAACCCCCTGAAATTAAAGTGTGGGATGAATGTTTTTCAAAAGGTAAATGAGAATTGCATGTTTTTCAAGATTTTTATATAATTATTGCATTATTGTAAATTAGTTAAATTAATTACATACATTTTTGAAACTGTTTCTGGTAATGTGCCCATCCCTTATTCCACTCTAAGGTGCTGGTGAGCTGCTGCCTTGAACATAACTTCTCCAGTGGTTTTAGAGAACAGATTCCAGACTGAAACCGTGTGATGGTGAAGGATTGTGTATGATTTGCAGCAGCTCCCGTGTCCTTCCTGCCAGGGGTGTATGTTTGGAGCACTCCTGGAAGAGAAGCTTCTGTGGGTTCATTAGTGATTATAGTGTGGCACTTTGTGGGGTAATGAATTCTTAGGTTGGTGAATAGAGGTGTCACTGCAACAGATTTTACTGGCTGATGTTGACTACCATTCTGGTCTGGATATGGTATGACTTCAGAGCTTTGATCTGATCTAATGTTTATGAGATAAAATGGGAGGCTTGATAATTGTGCTAAATTGGGTATCCATGTACCACATTAACAGCAAACTACAAAAAGTGAGCTATTAGGACCCCCTGCTATATGCCAATCCTACATGGAACCCTTTTTTTTTTCTGAGCATCCCCATTACCTTCCCTCTCCTTATCACTGGGATACATTAGAGCCAATTAACAATATTTAACCAATTAAATAGCATTGGCTTGTTGGGGCAGTGCAACATTATGTAGTCACAGGCAGAGTGTAAATTCCACACACAAGACATGCACTTAATCTGGGTCAGAGGCAGTAGCACCAACCCCTGTTGTCTAGTTATAATACACCCAAAAGAATGGAGGGTCTTCGTGCTGTGGAGATTTGTCTCTGCAGTAAGTCATTTCTACCTACATTGTCATAGATGGTATAGCTATAACAGGTGCATGGATGGGATCAAGCAGATTTATTTTGTGTTGGTTCCTACACAATGTTGTGGACACATACTAATAGCTGTACTTGAGTGCTTGGGCATTATCAAGTTGTAATTGAAGTCCTGTAACAAGATTACAATCTGTACTCTTGCTACTGAATATTCAATATGGAGTGTTGAACGATTGGTAATCAAGAAACCATGAGACACTGCAGGAGCTGGAATCAGTTAAGGACTGCCAGAACTAAATCATTACCTGCTATGTATATGCCATTTCTAGTGCCCATCTCCTACCAGTGTTATAGGACATTACCATGGTTAATAATAGTAGAGACTGCCATATTAATCCAACAGACCTACTCACAGAATAACACTGGACAACAAGGATTTTGCTTCCTGACTACTTTGGGGTGTATCATGGATTTTTGGCTCCTGATCATGAAAATCAGCATGAAACTTCCCTGTCATCCATCATTTTTTTGGGGGGTATTGCCTATATTTGTAATTCCAATTCAGAATTCAAGTCAGAATAACTGATGTGTGATTAAGGAAGGCATGTTTGTTAGGCCGTAAGTCAAACAAGTCCTCAATGACAGCCAATTCAAAGATCTAGTGAGTTTGGAGAAAGTCACATGAAGGCATTCAGGGATGTTGGCTCTGGAGACACGCTGATGCTAGGCTAGTGCCCCTGACTTGGGTGTCGCGGGTGAATACGGAACATCAGGAGCAGCGGGTTAGCTGCTGGAGTTTGTATGACCAGAGATCAGAACTGGGGCTTTTAACATTGTAAATCAGTGAGTTGTTTGTTATGTCTCCCCTTGTTCTTTTCCCTTTATTAGTGAGAGAGAGCACTTGTGGTATGTTGAATTAGTGGGTGAATGAGTAGTTGGGATACTGTAAGTTTGTCTATTGATGCTTGAGTGTTCAGTGCAGGGCATTGATGCTTTTTTGCTGGTGGGGATGAGGGGGTCGTTGCTTGTACATGGAAGGGGGAGCTTTGGGGTTCTAATATTTAACTCATTCATTCCTTGGGGCACTCTGTTCGGGGATGTTTGCGAAGAAAAAATTTCAGGATGTATATTGTATATGTTTGACATTAAATGTACCTATTGAAATCTTGGCACTACAGAGCTCCAAACTATGTGCCAACATGCTTCAAGTGCACAAAACCATGAAGTGCAACATGTCATTAAAGATTAATTTTCTGCATTCCCATTTAGATTTCTTCCCTGCAAGTCTTGGCACTGTCAGTGACACGCATGGTGAAAAATTTTGTCAGGACATGGTGGTCATGAAGAAATGCTATCAGTGCAACAGGAGTGTTGGTTGATCGTTGTTGGACACTTCAGCAAGAAGCCTCAGACACTTGAGTACAAATGAAAATCATCAACAAAACATTTTTAGCTTAGTTGAATTATTGCAAAGCATCAGTGCAGAATACAATTAAACATTCAATAAAAGTGAATTTGTTACTCCAAATTCCTACATGATACAAGTAGTCTGAAATTATATTTGTGTTCAACTTCAACATAAAAAAATTTGAGGAAGCAACATTTAGGAAAAAATTTGTTGGCTAGTGTAACAATCAATTGCTTGATATTCAAAGGAAATACAAATCACCTGATAATCTGCTCAAGATACTGACTTCTATTTACCACCAATGCCCAGTGCAGTGATTAGGGAAAGAAAATATGCAAACATGGCATTCTTGTAGCACAACTGCTGACTGCAAGCAGTGGTAGCTTGTGAATATGACATGATTACTGTTGGGAATGAGGTTTGAGCTTGGACCTCCATTGCAAAATCTCTCCAGAAAATAAGTAATCAGAATCCTTCACAAACTCACGTATATTGTAGTTACTCGCCTTGTGGGAAAATGCAGGTAGCAGACACTTGCATAATTCATTACTGTTTCACTGGCATGTTCTGTAAAATGTAATTTGGATGGAACATGTATCATTAAAGTTGGAACTGTTACTGGTCGGGTTTTCTTGTTCTGCAGCAGTTTCCCTGGCTACCATTATATTCCACATTGTACCTGTGTAAAATGTTTGAAGAACAGAGGTTTGGTTGATCAAAAAAAGCATTGAATATATCCCATTTCAATTGATTTCAATGCACTGATCAATCTCAACACTGGTGTTTTCTGATACATTCTCAACATGTATAGACTGATTTCATAGTGAAATTCCCTATGGAAAAGGAAACAAAACCTAACTGGAAATCGTTAGAGAAGGACCTATGTCTGCTTAAACCTCAGCATGGTAAAATAGGGCCTCATTTGGATAACTAGCAAGGTAGCCTGCTACTGCCTAACATGGTGGAGCTGGAAAGAAAAGCACATGTATTTCAAAACTGTTTAATTAGACTGTCTCAGTTCATCACAGCAAATGATATGTGACTTCACACACATGCAGTTGTTGTATAATGAGAACATGAATGTTGCAGGGAATGAAGGGATCTGGATCACATGCGAGCAAAAGGAATTCATTGATTTGGCATCGTGCTCAGCCTATAAATTGTCTTAGGGCATCTTTATGTGTTGTACTGTCATATCCAATAGAGATTACATTGGGATGAATTGGAGGTCATGGTGAATTGCTTGTGGGTCCTGATGATCTGTAGCCACTGCTATACTAGGACAAATGATTCATTAAATTCATGGAGGAGTCATTCATTAAAAAATGTTCTGGATAGCACAACTATTGGATGCTGAAAAGCTGCACCCCTGACCTATCTTTAAGACTTTGGGCTGTCAGTGGGCAGATACTTAACAGTTGTAGCTTACTCAATGGAAGTTCCAGTTTCCTGTGACAAATCTTCATGGTGTGGAGGAGAGGGGGATGCTGGCCCTAGCATGAATGGTTTTCAGTACTCACCCGTCTAAGTTTGGATGCCATTACATAATTGGATTACTTGCAGCAGATGGACAGGAACACTTCTACTGACAGAGAAAGAGCAATTGTTAATGAAGCAGCAGATGACATTTGGACCGAAAGGATCATTTACCCTCTTCTGGGGGCTTCTTTTCCCCTTTGACTCCAGACATTGGACCTCATCCTCCCATTCTCCAATGACTACTTCCACTTGAACTCAGTGCGAGTGTCGTATTATATGACCAAATTCAGTGCTGTTATTGCAATTCATGTGATTTCAAAAGGGCAGGTGAGTAAGGTTCCTTAGGTTGTCATAGCTGGAGGGGATTTGGGTGGGTGGGTAGTGGAGACAAGTTCCCACTAACTAGTAAATGTTCCTACTGACCTGTGTCTCATGGCCTCTGACAACCAAGCCCAGCTCCTGGCCTTCATGTGCAGCTTAGCTACTAAGCCCAACAGAATAATTTGTACTGACGGGAGAAGGGGCAAAAGCACGTTACTGGTGCGTAAAAAAAAACTTTGGGTGGATGGGGCTCATCAGCCATGGTTGGCAACTCATCTAGGAGAAAAGCTCTGATCTCAAGCCTCCACTATCTTGCAGCTTTACCCACTGATGGGAAAGGCTTTGGCAGTAACTCCTGAAGAAAAATCCAGAGCTCGAGCCCCTAAGGCAGTCCTATGTTGAGTTCACCACTGACTGGCAACTCCTGCAACGCCACTGGTGCCGAACTGTCTCAGTCTCTGCCATTCCTTTGGGTTCATCAGTTGTTTGGAGAGGGGAAGACTGCTGCATGGGCATCAGCTTGCTCTCCACATTGTACTGCCCTCACTTCTGTATCACAGACAGCTAGGGAGTAACATCCATGGTTGACCCCAACCAACTGAGGGCCTTCAGTGAGTAAACATTTTAATAACTTACCCACATGGAAAGAAAGGAAATAAGGTCAACAGTTTTCACTTTGAACACAGAAATATGTACGATGCTGCTCTTTGTTCTGCTGTTACTTCGCCTCATTTAGGGTATTTGCAAGAAAACTGCCTCAGCCTGCACTGTTGTTGCCATGATTGGAGAACATAGCAGTTGCTTTGTAAAAAACAATTAATATTTTGGCTGACGGGGGCAGTGATTGCTGTGAATCAACTAAAATGCTTTTGCTGTAATACCTACACTCAAAAAAAAAGAAAACAGGGTGTTTGCTTCAACCTTTTTTAATTAAAATAATGTTCATCCCTCCTGTCAAAATACACCGGAGCAAATCTATTTTGTAGCATGTGCATTATTTTAAACACCAAAGAAACCACACTGTGACAAAACATGAATAAATAAGCACATTAAAACATTTAAATTACAATACCAAGTGTTTTATTACAGGAATGGACAGTTTTCACCTAGAAATCCTCTGCAACATGAAGGCTGATATCAGGGCACAGTTAAGACAATTAGGAACCTGCTTTAGGTATTACGTTTACAGTCTAGCTACAGTACAGTTAGGAGAAACCACAGGCACCGTCTATAGGATTGTACTAATGCTACATCAGATTCAAGTCAAATTTCTTTCAAACCCCTTCACCACTTTCATCTTAACTTTCCAGGATCTTGTCTCCCTGGTTATGGTGACAGGAAAATACTTTTATACAGTAGTTCAAATTACTAGAATACTTTTAATCGTGAATAACCATGAGATATTCAAGTCCCTTCAAATAGACTTGCACTGCACAGGGGTGTTGTTTCATAAAATGAAAATAGATTTAAGATTTTTTCCTTTTTTAAAAAAAAGAGCTTTTCAATCAGTTTTGAACACATTGGAGGCAATTTCCACAGTTGGTAGTGAAAACAAGTCAGGGCAAAATGCAACTCATTACCCCACAGATTGTGACGCTTCACTGCGCACTCCAAAAGTGTGTGGAATGGTATGTGCTTGAGTACAGTATATGGAGTGTACACCACCAGACGACTTGGACCAAACCATCTGGAACAAGGCAGGTTTGAGCCAGATGTCATTAACTGGATTTGTATTGCAACCAGCCTAATACCTAACACCATCATCAATATTGCACAAGGGCCTGCTCAGTAGTTTGCGCTCCAGTAGCTTCACGAAAAGATCCAGATGATCCAAAAACCTCAAAGTCCACATTATTTTCTGAAGACTCCATACAAGACTGCAGGTATATTTTAAGGCAGGGGTCCCCAACCTTATGGTAACGGACCATTTGGTCAATGGTAGGAGTCCATGGCATAAAAAAGGTTGGGAACTCCTGTTTTAAGGGGCTCTGGTCATGGATCATAACTTAGAAGTATTCCCCTCTGTCAATCTTACACAGATCAGAGACCACCCATGGCTAAATCTGGATTATCCTTGTCTGGCACTGAGAAAACATATCTTTCAGCTGGGGGTGTTGACCCTCAGTTACATTTTCAGGGGTTCGCTGGACTTTTGCCACAGCAAAGTTTACCCCCTGGATCAGTCCTGCCTGGGTCATATTCGCCACTTGCACCATCGAGCTTCGGATCTTAGCAAATGGCGAAACAGCCCTGCTGCCGGAATCTTGTGGTTGGGAAGGAGTCGTTTGTAACCCGGCCTCCCCATCAGATTGATTAGGCAGAGAGGCAGGATTATCATCTATCAATACAGCGGGATACGGTGGTTCTACTGAGAGGAGATCAGAGCTAGCTGAGGAGACCGGCAACTTAGAGGGCCTTGGTAGATGCACGTTCATCACATCTGGTTCAGTGTTAGATGTTGCTTCTAAACCACTAATGCTTGAGTCTTGTTGCTCCTCCTGGCAAATTTGATCTGCCATAGAAGCTTCCAGAGTTTTCTGCTGTGCGTCTTCTGCAAACTGGTGACAATAGGCATCAATGGGAGTGCTGAAGTCAACAAGAATGTCCTCATCACCAACTGGTGCCTTGTCCGAAGGCGGGACCTTGATCACAACTTCACCTTTGTGCTCAGGATTGGTCGGAGTTAAGAAGATTTCTGACGTATTATGTGGTATACTAAAATCTGTGCTGCCAATTGAATGCGACCGACTGCCTAAACGTGAACGAGGTCCCGTAGCGACAATTCCACAGCTGGGAAGCACATAGTCACACTGCCCTACGTCTTCAGAGTCTGGCAGCTGGCCATCTTCATCCGATTTAGAATTGGACATGAAGCCGTCAGATTCATAGGAGTCTGTGTCGGAAGAAATCTCAATGTCAGAATCGGTTTCATCTTTAGAGGTTGGTACAGGGGAATCAGAGCTTCCCAGGCTGCTGTCCGATTTCCACAGATTCACCCGTAGATTTGGTTTTAAGAAATTAACCTTCATGTCCGGTTTTGAGAAGTTGCCAAGTTTGCGCAAATTTCCAATGGTCACATTGGATTTGGTTTGTTTGACTTTCTGGTTAAGGGAGGAAAACTTGTTGATGAGAAAGTTCTTGCCTTGAGTTAGGCTTGTACTGCTCGAAGCCTGACTCTTGGATTGGATTCCAAGGATATCTTCATGTGGTTTACTGCGCTTCCTGCAAAATAACATGAAAGATTTTACTTCGGAGTTGCTTCGAAAGATTAAGTGCTTCATTATTCACAGCCCAGAGTAAACTAGCATAAATGCTAGCCTAATGCTTTTTACAGTAAATCATAAACATGAGAAATTCTGCAGATGCTGGAAATCCAAAGCAACACACACAAAATGCTGGAGGAACTCGTCAGGTCAGGCAGTATCTATGGAAATTAAGTCGACGTTTTGGGCCAAGAGCCTTCAACAGGATTGGAAATGAAGGGAGAAGACATCAGAATAAAAAATGTGGGGGAGAGGAAGGAGGATAGCTAGAAGGTGACAGGTGGGTAAGTAAGTAAGGTAAAGGGTGGAGAAAAAGTAATCTGCCAGGAGAGGAGAGTGGACCATAGCAGGAGGGGACCCAGGGAAGGTGATAGACAGGTGAGAAGAGACAAGATGCAGGAAAGAAGAGGCTAGTCTGGGAAACAGAAGAGGGGAGGGGGGAGGGAATTTTTTTAACCATAAGGAGAAATCAATATTTAATGCCATCAGGTTGGAGGGTACCAGAGAGAATATAAGGTGTTGCTCCTCCATCGAGGGTGGCCTCACTGTGGCACAAGAGGAGACCATGGACCGATATGTCAGAACAGGAATTGGAATTAAAATGCTTGGCCACAAGGAAGTTCCACTTTTTGGCAGATGATGTAAAGGTGCTCGACAAAGTGGTCCCCAAATTTGCTGTATTGCTGTCCAACCTTTTGCATCTGTGAGCTGGATGAAATTACTGCAACAACTTGTAAGAAATGCTTAATTGAGCTGTTTTCAATTGAGGCATGAATGCAACTGATCATGATCAACTTGGAATCCAGACACTTTCTTGAGATGCTTCACCAGTAAGGTGTCAATTTTAACCAAAATTGTCCAAAAACACTTTGCCAAGGAAACATCTCACTCTGACAACAGGGAGCAACTGGAACTAAATATCAGTATTACAACTATACTTCATAATGCAGAAGGGTTCAAATGCAGCCCTGTTGGAAACTTAAAGCATTTCCGAACCAGATCCACTTCTACTGAGAAAGATGTTCACCTTCCTCTCCCCAACTTCATTCACACCCAACGAACTTCCCCTGTAACAGCAATTTCATGGCTCACACACTTAGGACCAAATCTAAGGTGATGCCCAATTCAATTGTGAAACATTTTCAAGCTCTATATGCCAATTTAAAAGAAGTCCTTTGATAATACATGTGGAAAGTGTAACTATTCCTTTTGAACAATGATTATGGGGGGCAATGAGGGTCATAAATTACAATTGTTCAATTACAGCATTATATTTACTTCTGAGGCACGTTTCTGATAACATTTGCACGATGAATGATTCCACCGCCATCACAGTACCAAACGCTGCTCTTGGAGCTCACTGCCACATTATTCCAGGGAAATCCTGACAAAGATAAATCTAAAGTTCTAGAAAGCTCCACAGCCAACTCCTCCGTGGTTCACCAATCCCTTATGCCAGCTAACTCCTGACTAAGCAAACGATCTTTGTACTCGGATTCCTCCCTGCCTTGTTTCTCATTCTCTCTGTTAGCTGTAAACCAACCATTTCTTCCAGCCAAAATAACTGCATCACCTCTGCCTTCAGAAGCATCCCTAATACCATTCACCCTGTCACTGGTGGTTATGCTTCATTTGCTAAACTTCTCAGTTCTAGATTTCGCTCTCCAACACATTGTACCTCTTTAGAACCTCTCTAAAACATTGCTCTTCATCCATATTTTCAGTTTCATTTAATCCTCTTATGTAAATGTGTCAAATGTTGTTTGTTCACAACGCTGTGAAGTACCTAATTAAAACGAGGTGTGAATGCTGCAGAGTTCAGCAATCATGGCAGCTACATGAGGAAAAAATTTCAGCGGCTTCAACTGACCTCCGGTGCTCTCTGGGTTTGCACTTCTGAAACAAGTTTGTTATCACCAACACATGTCGTGAAATTTGTGGTTTTGCATCAACAGTACAGTGCAAGATATAAAATATACCATAAACTACAAAAAATAAACAGTGAGAGAGAGGAATAAACCAGACAGCATTCATAGTCAGCAATTGTTAGTGGAGCGGAAGAAGCTGCACTTAAAATGATGAGTGTGGGTCTTCAGGCTCCCATACCTCCCAGCCTCCCCCAGTGGTAGTAACAAGATGGCATGTAGCAGATGGTGAGGGTCCTTTGCTATCTTCTTGAGGCTCTGCATACTGAAGCTGTCCTCAATATTGTGGATGATGGAGCTAGCTGAGTCTCCAACCGTCTACACCTACTATGCATTAGGGCAAGGGTTCCCAAACTGGGATCCGCGGACTTCTTGCATAACGGTGTTGGTCCAGGCATGAAAAAGTTGGGAACCCCATTTGAGCCGCCTGTACCAGGTGGTGGCGTAACCAGTCAGAATGCTCTTCACTGTACGTCAGTAGGAACTTGCTAGCAACTTTGATGACATACTATACCAAATCTCTTCAAACTCCTAATTAAGTAGAGCTGCCAACGTGCCATCTTTATGACTGGATCAATAGGTTAGACCCAGGATAGATCTTCTGAGATGTTGACGCCCAGGAACCTGACCTCCCTTGGGTGCTTCTCCTTCAGGTTGATGGGTTCACTGGATGGTCTCTGCTGTAGGTGGGTGGTAGGACAGTCTGATGGGTAAGAGAATGAACTGATTGCAGGGAAATTAGTGAGGAGATGGGACTAATAGGATTGCTCTGTAAGTCAACATACACGCATAGAGCAAGATGACCTCCCAATACATCAGACAAGAATTTGAGAACACATTGATTACATTCATGAGAATCTTCAAAATGAAATATACTTAGAAAAACTTCGCAAGAAAGGTTGTGGAACTTAAACTTGATGACAGATTGTTGGACCTCGATCTGGGGAGGTACTGAACTGAGATGCATTTTACACATCTCACGGTGGCTTTCCTAGATTAACTGCTCCATGTAATTAATTACCCGGCGTGATAACTAGCGGCACTAAATCATGATTACATTTATAAGATGTGTTGACATTGGAGAGGCTTCAAAGGAGGTTCATGAAAATGATTCTGGGATTGAAAAGTTTATCATATGATAGGCGATTAATGGCTCTGAGCCTTTACTTACAGGAATTTAGAAGAATGTGGGGGGGGGGGGAATCTCATTGAAACCTATCAAATATTGAAAGGCCTAGCTAGAGTGGATGTGGAGTGGATGATTCTTATAGTGGAGGAGTCTTGGATCAGAGGGCACAACCTCAGAAAAGAGGGATCTTCATTTAGAATGGAGGTGAAGAGGAATTTCTTCAGTAAATCCATGGAATTCATTGCCTCAGATGGCTGTGGAGGTCAGGTCATTGGGTGTATTTAAAGCAGAGGTTGATAAATTCTTGATTAGTCAGGATGTTAAAGGTTATGGGGAGAAGACAGGAAAACGGGGTAGAGAGGGAAATGGACCTGGACCAGCATGATGAAATGGTGGAGCAGACTCGATCAGATGAATGGCCTATTCTGCTCCTGTGTCTCTAAAAGTGGCGCTTGAGTCTCGCCCAAATCACAATGACTCAGTTGCTGTCATTCTTCCACAACAGTAGAAACCACGGATTAGATAACAGGATCAGTAGATGGCAGTCATGTCTATTTTAACAGCTCTCAACTCATTACTGCAGGAACTGCATGGTTTGTTAGAATGACAATCTTCAGTCGTCGATCTTGCATGAACTTATTCTAAAAGCTGAAAATGTTATCTTCTGATCATTCTACTGTGCATCGTGTACAAAGTAGCAATCCTATCACTGACAGGGGCCACCATTCCTTTAGAACAGGAATTCCCAACCTGGGGTCCGTGGACTATTTGCTTTATGGCATTGGTCCATGGCATAAAAAAGGTTGGGAACCCCTGATTTAGAAAGATGAAGGGCATCTTAGTATATACGGTTGTTATATTACAGATCCAAACATTACAAGTTCTCTCGACAAGATTAAAATTTCAGCAGATTTTACACAGCTTTGTCCATTTCAAAAACTAGCCTCCTCTCCCACCCTATCCCCATAGTGTCTACACCTCGCTGTTTCTGAAAACCTGCCAGCATAATCAAAGACTATTTTTACCTTGGATGTTCTCTCTTCTCTCCCATTCCATCAGACAGAAGATACAAAAGCTTGAAGGTTCAAGATCAACTTTGCTGCTTCTGTTACAGGTATCTCTTGTATGTTAAAAATGAACTCTCGACCTTAATTTGCCTCATACCCCTTGTACCTTATTGTGTACCAGGACTGCCTCTATAACTGCAACACAATACCTTCCCACAATGTACCTGCTGTTCGAAGTGATCTGTATCTTAGAACACGTGACATTAAAAAAAATAATTCCAATCCCTATTGCACATTACAAAGTGCTTTGAAGAAATTTGGTCATTAAAATAGTGTTCCAAGCAAAAAGTACCCAAAGAATAAAAAAATTAATCTAACACTTTGCGTTTGGTATTAAAAGCAGCCATGATCCCCAGGGAAACACTCCACCACATCATCTTTGGATCAAGTTGCACCAAAGTCTTTCAAGCACTTGAATTCACCTCACAGCAAAGATGGTTTGAAAACTAAGCCTGTTCCCTATTGTTATAAATACAAAGTGTACCTTGAGCCCAGTTTTGCATTTAACCAAGGCTCTTTGTACTGAATTTTACATTCAAAGATAAGATAGTACAACTTTGAGGAAATTTCAGTATCAATTGCCATCACCAATTGTGGCCCTACCAACTACTGTGAAACTTTCGAGAACTTTAGTTTCCCATCTGTGTAATTAATTGGCAGTGACGCTGCCATTAAGCACCACAATTAATATTTTCTTCTTGCAACTAAGGCACCAAAACACAACAAAATCAACACAGACTTTGAGAATTATGTTTGGGTTTTCTAAATGGACTAAGAATTGATGATATGGACAGATAAGTTACCCTGGATTATATGCCACAGAAAACAGGAATACAAAAATGGCTGGTTTCAGATCTAACAGCTCTTCACCCATGTTGCTCAACCCTCTAGTTTAGAAATATGTCAACCTCTGATTTAAGTTTATCAAATATCGTAACAATTGTCGCTGACACAAGAATTTTAAATTTTGTGTAACTTTGCTGAGTAGGCCTATTTCCTGACTGAATTCTGAAGGACCTGGCATGGTATCATTGCGGTTAGAGCCCTGTTATTACAGCTCAGGGTGCTGAAGTTCAATTGCAGCGTCCTCTGTAAGCAAGTTTTCACATTCCTTCCCATGAGTGTGTGGGTTTCTTCCGGATGCTCTGGTTTTCTCCCACATTCCAAAGACATACCGAGTAGGAGGTTAATTGGTCATTGTAAACTGTCCCGTGATTAGGCTCGGGTGAAATCAGTGAGCTGCTGGGCATTGTGGCTCGAAGGTCAGGTAGAGACTGTTCCACGCTGTATCTCTACATAAAATTCCATTAGTCTTTGCTTGCCCAACCTACGGGAATGATGTCCTATACACCTATTATTTGTATTAATATCTTCAAAGTTTCAATCAACTCACTTTGTAAACTTAATAACTTCCAATTCTCTATTTTATGTAATATTCCCTGACAAGTCCTTGCAGTCCATAAACCTTCCACACTGGGAGGTGAGCAATTCATCGGTGCATCATATCAATATTATTACAGTCTCAGGGGATCCTAATTCTCAATAGTTCCACTTAATATCAGAGAAATGTATACAATATACATCCCGAAATTTTGTTCCGTCCACAGAAACAGAAGAGTGTTCCCAAAGAATGACTAACAGTACAAGCATTAGAACCTCAAAGTCCCTCTCCTCCCTCCTCCCATGCACTATCAACAGCAAAGCAACGGCCTTCATTTCTACTGCCTTTCCTGCAGCCAGGGGCCAGCACAGCTTTCACCAAAGAGCAGGGCTTCCTGAAGGCACAGCATTCTGCTTTTTATTTCCGAGAGTGTTGAAGCTCTTTCATCCTCCCAGAAGCAAACTTGCAAACTAAATAACAACACACACAAAATGCTGGTGGAACACAGCAGGCCAGGCAGCAGACTAGTCTTGATGAAGGGTCTCAGCCCGAAACGTCGACAGCGCTTCTCCCTACAGATGCTGCCTGGCCTGCTGTGTTCCACCAGCATTTTGTGTGTGTTGTTTGAATTTCCAGCATCTGTAGATTTCCTCATGTTTGCAAACTAAATGGCGAGCATGACCATGGACAATGTTGTAGACAAAAAAATTTTCAGAGCTTGATAGAACAACATAGGCATTAAAAACTAAGCAATGAAGGGCATGCAGACATAGGAACAGTGATAACAGAAGGTCAAGTTAAAATCATCATCATGTGCCGTGTTGTATGATGTGGATGATCATGGTCTTTCACCATGATTGTTCTCGGCTAATTTTTCTACAGAAGGACTTTGCCATTGCCTTTTTTTGGGCAGTGTCTTTACTGGACAGATGACCCCAGCATTGTCTGTCTGGCACATAACCAGGATCTGTGAACAGAACCGGCTGCTCAGACGACCAAGCTCACCTACCTCCATGGCTCCACGTGACCCTGATCAGGGGTAAGCAACTGCTACACCCATCCCAAGTGATCTGCAGGCTATTGGAGAAAAGGAGTGCCTTACACCTCCTTTGGTAAAGCCCTGTCTCCACCCTGCCACCTATCAGGTTAAAGAGGACCCTTCGAATTCACGGGTAGTGGCATGTTCCAGAAATCCAACAAAGCCACTTGTGTATCGATCATGTAAGCAATTTGCATACGAAAACGACAGGCAACCGAAGGGATTGACAGGAAGTTGAAAACAGGTTAACAAGTTCTGTGATTTGGAAAGATGAGTGAAAAATCAATGTGGCCATGTATTTGAATTG
The DNA here is from genome assembly GCF_030144855.1 of Hypanus sabinus. Classification (NCBI taxonomy): domain Eukaryota; kingdom Metazoa; phylum Chordata; class Chondrichthyes; order Myliobatiformes; family Dasyatidae; genus Hypanus; species Hypanus sabinus. The sequence goes on from NC_082727.1 coordinate 57,081,244, forward strand.
CTGAAAAAAAATCAACACATTTTAAGATGACAAAGTCAAATCCAAACTGAAAGTATGGCTAAAGGGCAAAGTGAGAACCCAAAGGTTATACGCTTAGTGTGGTCTTGGGTATCACCCAGTAGAGACCAAGTATTATGCCTCATGAAAGAAAATACCAGATATTCACAAAAATGGGACAAGTATGATGTAGGACTGATCAGTTAGATCGAGATATGAAAGTTTCACTGTTACAGGAAGGTTTGGCTTCAGTAAATAGTGGTTCCAATGAGCAGAAGAACAGTTACAGAAGGCTCATGCTCATTACCATGGGGACCAACAATGCACTAGCATAGGACACAATAATTTTAGCATGATAGTTATTAAGAAAAATACTCAAAATAATAATGAATGATAACTCATATTGATATTAATTACTTGGAGTTTTAAAATCTTGAGGGGAATAATGTAATGTATAGCTTCAATATTCAGGTTCACTTTCCAAAACAAAATAAAATCCTTTTTCTCAGAAAGTACATATTTCCTATCAAGGATATTTATTTATTGAGATACAGCGCGGAACAGGCCTTCTGGCCCTTGAACTGCAACACCCAGCAACCTGATTTTACCCAAGCCTAACCAACTTACTGCGGGAGGACCCAGAGGAAACCAATGTGTTTTAAAGAAAATGTACAAAATCCTTCTAGGCAGCAGCAGGAATTGAACCCAGGTTGCTGGTACTGTAAGCGGTTGTGCTAACCACTACACTACCATGCCACCCCTAACAGTGGGCTTCTGAAAGTCCATAATTAGCATTGATGAGGCCAAGAACAGAGAAGCATTTCAAGTGAGCCCATTGTCCATTTGCAATTCTGTCCAATCATGCAGGCAACTTAGCAAACACCTTACCTCTCCAATTTCTTCTCCAGAATTGGCACATCTATTCCCAAGCCCTGTTTGGTAAGCTGAAGCATCTCTGCAATGCACTGAAGTGTGTCTGCAAACCAATTAAGAAGGGACAATTAGCATTATCATGTTATTTCTGAAGGCATTGATCTCTTGCTCAGAAATTCCAAAGCTCAGTGGAGCCTTTCCATATCATTTATACATCCACTCTAAGCAGTGAGAAATTCCAAACTGGCACAACAGGGTAGATGCACGTGGGAAATCAGAGTTAGACACTGCTCATCTAAAGCAACACGTTCAAAATGCTGGAGGAACTCAGCAGGTCTGGGAGCATCTACAGAAATGAATACATGGTCAATGTTTCCAGCCAAGTCCCTTCTTCAGGACTGAGAAAAAGGAGGGAAGACCCCACGATAAAAAGGTGGGTAGGTGGGGGGAAGGAGGCTAGCTGGAACATCACAGGTGAAGCCAGGTGTGTAGGAAATGGCAAGGGCTGGAGAAGAAGGAATCTGATAGGAGAAAGGGAAAGAGGAGGGGACCTGGGGGACGTTATATGCAGCTGAGAAGAGGTAAATTGCTGAGTGGGGAATAGAGGAAGGGAATGCGAACTTTTATCAGAGCTCTGCTCATCTCTACTCTTTGGCATTTCACTGGATGAGCTAGTTGAGGTCTCGAGGGAAAACAGTAGAAATCATAGTATGAACATTTAATTATTTCAGGGGAGAAACTGGAGTCAATTTCTTTCCTCAGCATTTGCAGATTAATCGTAAGCATCAATGTATCTGCGTGGCATTTTCTCAGTAGCACCATATTCTGCATTGTCTTCCCGTTTATTACTTTAATCTACTTATGCCTGGATGGCTTACAACCAAAAACTTTTCACTCCTCTCTGGAATTAATCAACCCATTCCAATCAATCACGCATAATTGCTGCTTCTCACGTTTCTTCCATAATGTTTTGGCAATCTACTTTATGTAGCCAGGATTGATCTTGACTTCATCCAATGTTCAAAGGTTCAACTATTGTCAAAGCATGTATGCAGTATACAACTCCGAGACTCGTCTTGTCCAGACAGCCACGAAACACAGAAAGAAAGAAAACCAGGAAGGCTGTTCAAAGATATACATCAACTCCCTCCCCCACCCCCACACCAAAAAGATCGCACAAACAGCAACACGATCATCAACCTCCCCCTCACACGTTACTAAAAGATCGCACAAACAGCAACACGATCATCAACCTCCCCCTCACCTGTTAATAAAAGATCGCACAAACAGCAACACGATCATCAACCTCCCCCTCACACGTTACTAAAAGATCGCACAAACAGCAACACGATCGTCAACCTCCCCCTCACATGTTAATAAAAGATTGCACAAACAGCAACAAGAACATGACACCACTGCCACACCATGCATAAAAACAGATCATGCATGGACACATAGGTATGAGAAAAAAAATTCTGATGCTTTTTGTTAAAAGCCTCCACCCACAGACCGCAAGGACAGCTTTTCCCTTCCTTCCCTTAGCACAGCCCCAGGAATCACGTTCATATAAAAACACTGGAAAGGAAACTATCTATGTGATCTGATTAGCCTGCACAGATGAAAGATTTAAATGGACTCTCTCACTCCTGATGTCATTCTAAAAGGCAAGTTGGAGGGCAGATGGGTCCTTGACTTTTACGACTGACTCCCAAGAACATGTCCAAATGTTGACACGTCCAGGGAGAGGGGAACTAACTCAGTGCTGGCAGTCTAGACCTGCTCCCTTTGCACAAGAGATTGTGAAGACATGAAGTTTAGATCTAAAGAGCAAGAATGCAACCAGTCCAGAGTTATGCGCATCACCGGAATGAATGAGGCTATCAGCAGCAACAAAAGTTGTTCTTAACCCAAACTCCGGTTTTAAAATACACTTGCAACTTAATATCAAGCATTTGTTAATTTAGGCTCACTGAGAAAACAACATTCTCAGTGATTATCAGCCAAGGCCCTCATAGACATCTAACCCTATGGATCTCAAGCATGCCTATAAAAAAACTTCTGAATACAGAACATTGGTACGTAACAACAGTAGAATTGTCCTGAATACAGAACATCGGTATGTACCGACAGTAGAATTGTCCCTAGCTGCACTTTGAGCAGTACTGATTTTAAATTCAAAATGCCAGAAGTACTTATTGTAATACTTAACCTTGCAGATAAAAGTGTGTAATTAGGTACAGTGAACAAAACAGTTAATTTACATCCATCCACATAACTCCACACCTCCAAGAGGACCACAACCTTATCACGGTTCGGAGGTTCGGAGGCTTGCGTGCCTCAGTGATCAGGAGAGCTATGTTGACTGGAGTCAGGGCTTTATGTTTTGGCTCTTGGTAGGGTCAGCCATGCCAAACTGGTCGAAGGGTAGAGACCAGACTAAGAGTGGTGCTCTGGTTCATCCAAGTTTGGGGGTTCAGTTCAGGGCTAATAATCCTGACTGGTAAACAAAGCTGTTACAGAGGCAGGAATGAAGAATCCTTCGACATCTGAGTGGACAAGGACAGACAGAGATGAAGGACCTTCATTGCTGTTCTAAACACCAGCGGTGTAAGTGGCAGTAAAAAAAAACATGTCCTCACATACGGCTGCCACTTTGACAATGAAACAACTAAACCAATTGTGCAGCAATTATTGTATGCAAGAGGTTTCTTTACCTTTCCCATCCTCCTCAGGGTTTCGAGTCACAGCTCTCAATGTATGAAAGTATCCGCTATTTCCGTTGTGTTTGTAATGGAGTCTCATACAGTTAAACTTGGGTTTCCCAAATAAAGTTGGCTCTGGTCCTTTGTATAGAAGAAACTATTATTCACATCACTACAGATTACAATTATTTACAAAACTCAATTCTTTTGCAGAATGCACTCACAGACTTCTTAGCTTAACGCCACCACCCTGGCCCCCGATTAAAATGGGAAGTTCTACAGTACCTGATCTATCAATGGAGGGAAGAAGGGATGTCAACAATGGACGAGGGAGGCCACCGTTAACGAAGTTGACACTGTCCTGAACAACATTCTGTGTTTCCTGCATGAAGCAAGGGTACAGTTTCCCCTCATCTCCACGCTACAGCCCATCAGCCTCCGCATTCAGATAGTCTTTCACAATGAGGCCCACTACCAAATTCATCTTCCCATCTTTTCACCATTCCCAAAAGACTATTTCTTTGGAGACTCCTCAGTCTGTTTTCTCTATCTCCAACACTCTCCTTGCACTACTTCCCCATAAAAACACACAAAATGCTGGAGAAACTCAGCGGGTCAGGCAGCGCCTAGGAAAATGAATGAACAGTCAACATTTCGGACTGAGACACTTCATCAGGACACCTCCCAAGGAGCATACCTTTCTTGGTTACAAGCAGATACTGATCAACTGGGAAAGTGGGCAAAGAAACGGCAGATGGAATTTAACTTGGACAAATGCAGTGAAAAACACTGAGAACCTAACATAGTGCAAAGCGTGCAAAGTAAATGGCGGGACACTGAACTTGGAGGGGGAGGGGGAGCGGGGGAGGGTGATTATTCAGAGTCGGAGGAACATGGGTGGACAAGGTGATGAGGTAGGTATATAACATCTCTACCTCAGCAAGGAACTAGCTCAAATGAAGGGCTGTCAATTTACAGTTGTAGAGAATGTTGGTCAGGCTGCACTTGACTTGTAGTGTGCATTTCTGGTTGTCCCAGCACAGGGAAGATATAATTAAGCAAGAGACTGTGTAGAAAAGGCTTGCAAGGATGTCAGAGGATGGAGGGCTGGAGTCAATAAGGAGAGCTTGTACAGGCTGGGACTGCTTCCCCTAGAGAAGGGGTTCCCAACCTTTTTTTATGAGCTGGACCAATATTATTAAGCAAGGGGTCTGTGGAGTCCAGAGTGGGAACCACTGACCTAGAGTGTTGAAGCCCAATGGGAGGCATGACACAGGTGCATAAAACTAGGCATTACAGCTAATGGGGGGAGAGAATGTCTAAAACTTCATCTTCAGGTGAGAGTGAGGAGACTCATAGGGGATCTGAGGGGTCTTTTCTCTTTACAAAAACAAAACGTAGGTGGTCTCTCGGACGAGCTGTCCGAAGAGGTGGAGGAAACAGGAACAGTAACATTTAAGAGGCATCTGACGGATACTAGAAATGAATAGGGCTTAAAGAATTCATGCAGGCAAGTGGCATTAGTGTGGATAGGCATGATGGTCAACATGGCATGCAGTGGGCAGAAGGGGTGGTTTCTATGCTGTAAAACTCTTCGACTACAAGCACCAACAGGCACAGAGATCAGATCCTTTAGCATTTTTACTCTACATGATGATGAAAACACATTTACACAAATCTTATACTAACCCCGCTCTCTCTGCTTTTCGATCAATGTTAGAGTGTTAAGCTACTTGAAGTTGGAAGGGAGTCCAGGTACTGAAAACTGCCAAATACTGCTCTTCCATTACAAAAGACACCAATGAGAATCAACCACCAGAAACAAAACAAACATACCGATTTCAATCCTCTCCAAATCTTCCAAGTTGAGTCGCTGATACTGATTCACTTTGTCAACTTCATCATCATAGCTGCCGAGAAAGATCAAGTGCCCAATCAGAAGCCAAGCAAAGTACGAGTGACTGTTTCACAAAAATCACTTGTTGGCGAGTTAGGAAACAAAATGCCTGTGGATATTATCAGTTTAAGTCTTTGGAAGCAGTGAACAAATTCAAACAAATGAGACATCAACTTACTATGCAACATAGTAGGCACAATTGGAAAGGAGAAGCAGTACATCAACATCTCTGTGGGTGGCATCAATGAGACTGCAAAAGGAACAATTTTTTTAATCAATATAAGTAGTTTCAAATGTAAACAATTAGTGCTTTGCAAACACAGAATTTATTCAGCTTCAGCTCTGGGAGAAAACACTCCACACAGGTTCAAATTAGATATCTGTATCCAATGGTAAATAAAATAAAACTAAAATTAAATCAACTCTACTTATTCTAAGAGTGATGAGCACCATCGGCCAAATAGGCAAAGGAACCCAGCTCTCTCCTGAACTGCTGGCTTCAGGTTCTTGTGTTACTAAAGGGACTCTTGTTGGACAGGCAGGCAGATGCCAGAATCAGATCTAACATCACTGGGATATGTCATGAAATTTGTTGTTATGCAACAACAGTACATTGTAATACACAATAATAAAAACTGAAAATTGCAGTAAGGTGAGAGTGAGGAGAGAGAGCGAGAGAGTTAGGAGAGAGAGAGTGAGCAGAGAGAGTGAGAGAGTGAGGAGAGAGAGAGAGCAAGGAGACAGCGAGGAGAGAGAGAAAACACATACACATTTATACATATATACACACACATGCACACTTTCTAAGTTAAATTAAATAAATAGTGCAAAAAGAGAAAAAATGTGAGATAGTGTTCATGGGTTCATTGTCCATTCAGAAATCAGATGGCAGAGGGGAAGAAGCTGTCCCTGAATCATTGATTGTCTCTCTTCAGGCTTCTGTACCTCCTTCCTGATGGTAGCAATGAGAAGAGGGCATGTCCTGGGTGATGTGGGCCCTGAATGATGGATGCCACCTTTTTGAGGCATTGCTCCTTGCTAATTTTAATGACAGCCAGGGTCACGCACGGTCACTTTGAGAGTCAGTTTAAAGTGATGGAGAAACACTGGTCTCCGCTTTGTCCTTGCGCCAGTGTTAGCCACTGAGATCAGTCACATTCCCAGTACATTCAAGACCAGTGCCAAAACTGCCAAACAAACTTTGGCTCAAGTTCGTCGTTAAACTACATGATGTAGAAAACAAAGGAATACATTTTAATACAGGCTGTTCAGCATTTTTTTTTAATTCAACATGCTCTTCTTTTATTAATTTCAACAGAAGTGAAATCCATTTTGGCAGAGAGCCCAGTAATCTGATAACTGGAGGGGGCCAAGCTGCCTTAGTCAGGGGACTTGAAATCAAAGCACAGCCTTGGTTGACAGCAGAGCTCAGCTGGCTTTTGTAGGTCATCAGCCCAGATGGATTCATCAATGCATCCTGGCTAAATTAGTGCAAAGCTTCCACAGATGTGCCACAGCACAAAGCATGCCAACCTCAGCAGCATATCAGGCACAAACAGAAGCACAGATTGGAAATACACAAAATATCCGAGCAATTGCAACATTTATTATTGTTGCTATCATTCTAGAGCAAGGGTCCCCAACCTGGGGTCCACGGACCCCTCGGTTAATCGTAAGGCTCTGTGGCATAAAAAAGGTTGGAAGTCCCTGTTCTGAAGCAAAGGCAACTTATTTAATCACAGCTGAAAGTAAAGATAAATCAGCCTGGATATTGTAAACATCAATGACTCATTTCCCTATTTGACACAGACTGCTAGAGCAAGCTGCTTAAAAACATGAAGACTTCATAATTTTCCAGAGAAGTTCAAAATTAATACCATCCACTTAAGTACTGTATGGAATTCTGGTTGCTGTACTATAGGATGGATATGGTGGTGCTGGAAAGATGCACCTGGAGGTTACCTGGATTGAAGGACTTCAGTTATGGGGAGAGATTGCAAAGACTGGGCTTGCTGAAGTGGTTGAGGAGTAACCTGATAGAGTATATAAAATTATGAGAGGCAGGGGGACTTCTGGTAAGATGGCGATTGCTTAGCTGCTCCAAACTTTTGTTCCGTTATTTTCGCTATCTTTGCACTAAATGTCTCCATTTTTTAAACCTTAATTAGGAACTTTATTTGGTTTCTTTTACTTGCCTGTGAACACATCTACCTTACAATGTCTAGCAAGAGTTATAAAACCGGGAGAAAGGAAGTTCCAGCTCTGCCTTCTGAGACCCTCGCTGCGTTGGAACAGCACCGAGACGATATTTTAAAGGAATTTAGAACCGCTTTCAAACAGCTGGAAGCCAAACTGGATCGGATCAACGATAGAGTGGACGAACATGCTGAACACTTATCTCGCATCGATTCGACTTCTGAAGATTTAGAAAGTCGTGTTCGATACTTGGAGACTCTCTGTTCCAGCCTAGAAGAAAAAAATAATAAACGCCTTTCCAAGATGGTCGATCTCGAAAATCGCAGTAGACGTTGTAACCTTCGAATTCTTGGGTTGCCAGAGGCCACCGAACAGGGATCAACCGTCAAGTTTTTCGCCGAGTTTCTCTGTGAGGTATTCGGAAAAGATTTGCTTCCAAACCCGCCTGAGCTTGAAAGGGCTCATAGGGTCTATGTTACCCCTGGAATTCTGGGCTCCCGCCTGCGACCGGTAATTTTGTGCTTTCATCAATACCAGGTAAAACACCGTCTGATTATGGAGGCACGTTGCAGAGGTACTTTTACTTTCCAAAATACAATCATTCACTTTGTTGAAGATTTTGCACCCCAGACCTTAAAGATGCGCGCTGAGTTTAAAGGCGTAATGAAAGTGCTTTTTGATCGTGGCTTTAAATCCTCTCTTCGCATTCTTGCCGATTTATGAATCACGCTTAATACTGGAAAATATAAGTGGTTTAAGTCAGTGAAGGAGGCTGAGGCATTTGTTGCAACTCTTCCGGCTATCCAGCCATCTTCGGAACCCGATCGGACCTCCTAAAATGGTGGATAAGTACTTCTCGTAGTAAAATTACTTTTTTCTGTACTCAGACTTTACTTGAATCACTCAGACATTATTTATTGAAACTCTAAGGGCTGTTGACAATCTCTCCCTGGATTTGGTGTGTCTTTTTTAAATAGACATTCTGTGCTTAATGTTTCCCTATGGACATTTAAATAGCACTTGTGTAATCTATTTTATTCTTGTATAACTTTATCTACAAAGTTCTACAATTGACTCTAACTTGTTTTGGAGGTTTGAAGTCTTTATTGAAGGCCTCCTTGTTTGTTGGTTCACAGCTTAACTGCTGATTATTTTCTATTTTTTTATTTATTATTTTTTTTCACCTTTTTTTTAACCTTTGATTTTTTTTTCCTCTGTAAATGGTTGATAAGTACTCTTCTTGAATCTATAATTTTCCCCTTCCTCCCTTTTTTTTCCTCTTTCTCTTACTTCATTCTTCCATAATTTTTCACGGGTAAGTTAGTTTTGGTTTACTTCCAATTTTCTCTGTATTAAGTTTTATATTTCTGCAGAAGATGTTCCAATTTGTAGTTATGTTTTCTAGTGCATAAACTAGTTACTATTTGCTATAGTATTTATATGGAACTGCTGTTAATGACACAGATCTGGAAGTTATATTTGGGTTAATTTTTTTGGTAGAGCTAGCAGCTTTTTTTGGTAGCTGTCTAGTGTTGGGTTGTGTGGGTGGGGTGGATTTTCCAGTTCCAACATCACTCACTGTATTTATTGTTTGTCTTTATTGCTCAGGACATGTTTATGTTTTGATTTCACGAATCTATGTTTACATTTCTGCTCCCAGACTGCTATTGTATTGCTTGACTTTTTATATGCCTGCTGCCTTTTATGCATTAGTAATTGATAATGGCTAGTGCACTTAAATTCGTGAGCTGGAATGTAAAGGGATTGAATCACCCTGTCAAAAGGAGGAAGGTATTCTCACATATTAAAAAACTCAAAGCTGATATTGCTTTCCTTCAAGAAACTCATATTCGTTGTTTTGATAACTCCCGGCTTCTGTCAAAGTGGCAGGTCAGCATTTTCATTCATCCTTTGCCGCTAAAGCTAGGGGACTCTCCATTCTTATTAACTCAAATATTCCTTTTGAACATAATAAAATATCTGATACAAATGGCCGTTTTATTATTGTTTCTGGTAAACTATACAACACTAAAGTTGTACTAGCAAACCTGTATGCCCCCAACTTTGATGATATTAAATTTTTTGAACGTTTTTTTTTCCTCACTACCAGATTAAACTCATACTCTCTTATACTGGGTGGTGACTTCAACTGTTGGTTAGATCCTAATCTGGATCAATCGTCCTCTGTTACCAGATCACCTACTAAATCTGCCTTAGATATCCAATCGTTTCTCTCTAATTTTGGTATCTCTGATATATGGTGTTTCCTTCATCCTAGTGAGAGAGATTATTCTTTTTTTTCACATGTTCACCATACCTTCACTAGAATTGACTATTTCTTACTCGATAACCAACTTATTCCATTGGCCTACTCTTGTGACTATCAGAGTATACTGATTTCTGACCATGCCCCAATTACTCTCTCGCTGAACCTTCCTGGTCTCCCTCAGAGGAATAAACACTGGCAATTTGATTCAACTTTATTATCGGATGATGATTTTTAAAAATTTATTAAGGATCAGATAACCTTTTATTTTAACACTAATACATTACATGAAGTGTCATCCCAGATTGTCTGGGATGCCATGAAAGCATATCTGAGGGGTCAAATAATCTCTTACACAGCAAATCTCAACAGAAGATCCTGTGCAGATCGATTAGACCTCATTAACCAGATTAAAGAATTGGATCAACTATATGCTCAAACTAAGAACCCTGAACTATACAAGAAGTGTGTTGAACTCCAAACTAAATTTAATCTTCTGTCTACTCATCCTGTCGAACGCCAACTTCTTGAAAGCAAGAGTCGCTTTTACATTCATGGGGATAAGTCTGGTAAATTTCTAGCCAATCAGCTGAGGCGTTCCAAAGCCAAACAACATATTACAAAGATCCAGAAGGAGAATGGAGACTTTACATCGGATCATTTAGAAATTAATGATGCATTTTAAATTTTTTATTCTCAGCTTTATTCCTCTGAATCTTTGAATGACAATATCTCTGCTGATCAATTTTTAAAGAATCTGAATATTCCTTCACTTTCATCTGATTCTAAAGCCAAACTTAATGCACCTATATCATCAGAAGAAATATCTTTTACAATTTCTGCACTGTCCTCAGGGAAATCTCATGGACCTGATGGGTTCCCTGTAGAATTTTATAAATCATTCTCTTCACTTCTTTCTGCTCAGTTACTTTCAGTATTATCTGATTCGTTTAATTACGGCAAATTGCCACCCTCTTTCAATGAGGCATCTATTATTCTTCTATTAAAAAAGGGCAAAGACCCAACAGAGTGTTCCTCGTATGGGCCGATCTCTCTGCTCAATGTTGATGTAAAGATCTTAGCTAAAGTTTTGGCTCATAGATTAGAAACCGTTATTCCCTCCATTATCTCTGATGACCAATCAGATTTTAATAAAAACCGTCTCCCCTTTTTTAACATTCAGCATTTATTTAATATCTTATTCTCACCTCCAACCGGGATTCCTGAATGTGTTATTTCCCTCGATGCGGAGAAAGCATTTGATCGTATAGTGGAACTACCTTTTTGCAGTCTTAGAAAAATTTGACCTCGGTCAAAGTTTCATCTCTTGGGTCAAATTGCTGTACCTGTGTCCTACTGCTTCTGTTTTAACTAATTTTCAGAAATCCCAGGTATTTAATCTCAAACGTGGCACCCATCAGGGATGCCCCTTAAGTCCCTTTCTCTTTGATTTGGCTATAGAACCTTTGGCGATAGCATTTCGAAATTGTCCTGAATTGACCGGGATCTGGAGAGGAGGTGTTGAGCATAAAGTTTCTCTTTATGCTGATGACTTATTACTCTTTCTCTCAAATCCATCTACATCCTTACCTCTAATGTTTTCACTTCTTGACCAGTTTAGCCAGATCTCTGGCTATAAACTTAATTTACATAAGAGTGAACTTTTCCCAATTAATAAAGAAGCACAAGAATTAACATTTCGTGATCTCCCTTTTAAAGTAGTCCATAATCAATTTACTTATCTTGGAATTACAGTCACAAGGAAGTTTAAAGATCTCTTTCGTGAAAACTTTGCCAATCTTTCATATACTATAAAAGAGAGTCTGGTACAATGGTCACCTCTATCTATGTCTTTGGTAGGTCGTATTAATGTTGTTAAAATGTATGTTTTCCCCAAATTTTTATACTTATTTCAATCTATCCCAATTTTTATTCCTAAATCTTTTTTTGATTCCTTAGACTCTATTATTTTGTCATATCTGTGGAAGAATAAGCACTCTAGAATTAATAAAATCCATCTCCAAAAATCTAAAAAAGAGGGTGGCATGGCTTTACCTAACTTTCGTTTATATTATTGGGCAGCTAATATACATTGTGCTACCTTTTGGTCTTTCTTCCATGGCCAACCCGAGTGCCTTAATTGGGTGGCAATGGAGTTGAGCTCCACTAAAGGATTATCTATCTCTGCACTTCTTGGCTCTGCACTCCCTAGTAGTCTGTCCAGATTAATAGTTAATCCTCTTGTTAGACACACTTTGCGTATATGGGCTCAGGTTAGGAAATGCTATGGTTTCCATGGTTTTTCCGTTTCCAGCCCTGTCATACATAATCACCTTTTTTTTACCTACCACGTACGATTCAGCATTCCAGGTTTGGTATAGGAAGGGCATTAAACGTTTTGAAGATCTTTTCATTGATAATCGCTTCGCTTCTTTTCAGCAGCTCTCTGTTAAGTTCTGTAGCGCCTCATTTCCTAGCGTATCCGAACCGACTCACAATTAGATAGCCTACGGGGGTTTGCGAGCACAGAGCTTTGGAGCCTCTTCGCCATGGGGGGCCGGTTGACAGAGGCTTAAAAGTGAGGCTGAAGTTTTCGAATAAAGTTTTTCCTTCGACTGCAGTTACCGACTCCGTGTCATAATTTTAGCGCTGTTTGTAGCACACCGCTACAATTGGTGACCCCGACGGTCCAAACGATTTTTGGACCAGAAATGACCGACGCCGCCTCTGTTCATGCGGTTTCGTTGAAACTGCCGGGTTTCTGGACACAGCGCCCGGACCTATGGTTCCAGCAGGTTCGTTTGGCACGGTCTCCGCAAACAGGTCAGTGAATGGGCCAGAACGTGCATGCACTGCCAGACGGCCAAGGTTCAGCGGCACACCAAAGCCCCACCGCAGCAGTTCCATCCCGCCCACCGGCGTTTCGACCACATTCATGTGGATATCGTGGGCCCCCTGCCAGTGTCGTGCGGAGCGCGGCACCTCCTGACTATCGTGGACCGGTTAACAAGATGACCAGAGGCGGTCCCGCTCACCGACACCACCTCAGAATCCTGCGCCCGAGCCCTGATCGCCACCTGGATATCCCGCTTTGGTGTACCAGCCCACATTACCTCCGACAGAGGTGCCCAGTTCACCTCCAGCCTGTGGTCAGCTATGGCCAGCCTTTTGGGGACTCAGCTGCACCACACCACTGCCTACCACCCACAGTCGAACGGGCTAGTGGAGCGTTTCCACCGTCACCTGAAGTCGGCCCTCATGGCCCACCTGCGAGGAGCCAACTGGGCGGACGAGCTTCCCTGGGTCCTTCTCGGCATCCGCACAGCGCCCAAGGACGACCTGCACGCCTCGTCGGCCGAGTTGGTATACGGCGCGCCCCTGGCCGTCCCCGGGGAGTTCCTACCAGCCCCGAGGGGGCAAGAGGAAGAACCCGCTGCAGTCCTGGGCAGACTTCGCGAGAAGCTCGGTGACCTGGCCCCCATACCCACTTCACAGCATAGGCGGCACCCGACCTGCGTACCCAAAGACCTACGGAACTGTAAGTTTGTGTTTGTGCGAAGGGGCGGGCATCGGCCACCGCTGCAGCGGCCATACGAGGGGCCGTTTACGGTGCTCCGGAACAACGGGTCCACGTTCGTGCTGGACGTTGGGGGGAAGGAGGAGGTTTTCACGGTGGACCGCCTCAAGCCGGCCCATGTGGACCTGGCGCAACCGGCCGAGTTTCCGGCGCCTCGGCGCAGAGGCCGACCTCCCAAGCAGGTTCTGGCCCAGGCTGTGGACATTGGGGGGTGTATCGCCGGTTCTGGGGGGGGGGTTATGTAGCGCCTCATTTCCTAGCGTATCTGAACCGACTCACAATTAGATAGCCTACGGGGGTTTGCGAGCACAGAGCTTTGGAGCCTCTTCGCCATGGGGGGCCGGTTGACAGAGGCTTAAAAGTGAGGCTGAAGTTTTCGAATAAAGTTTTTCCTTCGACTGCAGTTACCGACTCCGTGTCGTAATTTTAGCGCTGTTTGTAGCACACCGCTACAGTTCAATCTGCCCAATGCTCATTTTTTCAGATATCTCCAAATTAGACACTTTATTGCTCCTTTAATTCCTAACTTTCCTGAAATGCCTGCGAAAAATGCTATGGACTTATTTCTTTCCATTAATCCACTAGGTGAAGGTTTAATATCAATTATTCAAGATAAATTAGCAGCCTTACGATGGGCCCCTGTGGATAAAATTAAAATGGCATGGGAGCATGATTTAAATACCTCCTTATCTGATGAGAGCTGGGACTCGATTCTCAAATCGGTTAACTCAACCTCTCTTTGTGCTCGCCATTGCCTTTTACAGTTTAAGATTGTTCATAGAGCCCATTTGTCTAAATCTAAACTATCTCGATTCTACCCTGACATTAGTCCGCTCTGTGATAAATGCAAGAGGGGCGAGGCCTCTCTCATTCATATGTACTGGTTCTGTCCTAGCTTGGAGAAATTTTGGAAAGATGTCTTAACTACGTTATCGTATATTCTGCATCAGCACCTAGAACCAAACCCCTTAATTGCTCTGTTTGGTTTTTGAGGCGAGACAGATTTATGTCTGGGTCCGACCAAATGCCGAATATTATCCTTTGCCTCTCTCCTGGCTAGACGCTTGATCCTCCTTAGATGGAGAGATGTTGCCCCGCCCACTCATGCTCAATGGCTTAACGACATTATGGCCTCCTTGGACCTCAAAAAAAATTAATTATTCAGTTCTCAATTCGGATCTAAAGTTCCTTAAGGTCTGGGGACCTTTTATTGAGTACTTTCATAACCTTCCTCTTGACTAGGGTTTTTTTTCTTTTCGGTCCCTTGCTTTCAGCTCCTTCTTTTTTCTGGTAGTAGGCATTATTATCCTCTGTTGCTAAGTGTATTCACAGTCTGGGAGTTTGATTGTCCTGATTTATATGCTCTATATTGTGTTGTGGTTGGTCTGGAGTGTTTTTTTGTGTTGTGGGGCTTGGGGAGGACACTAAGTTTACTTGTCTTCAATTTAGGTGCTTTTTTTAAAATTCTCTTTCTCTGTATCATATTGTCACTGTATGCTTAATTTTGCACTGTATTAATGTTCCCCATTGTGATTTGGGTTTTTTTTTAATCTCTAAAATGTATAAAAAAAACTTTTAAAAAAAATTATGAGAGGCACAGACAGGGTAGATGGTCAGAATCCATCGAGGACATTTATCAGGAGTATTATTAAGTATTCTCCTTAGATATTCTTAGCATTATTAAGGATCCCAACCATCCATCCAGTACCCTCTTTGACTTCCTACCATCAGGTAGGAGACGCCAATGCAGAAAAACAAGAATGGTCAGGATGAGAAGCAGCTTCTTCCCTCAGGCCGTTAGGCTTCTGAACTCCCTGCCGCATCGCATTTTAAGTGTCATCGGTTAATCTGTTCTGTACCTTACAATATTTAAATTATACACTTTAGTTTGTTATTTATGTATGATTCATCTGTACATCTTATCCTTACATTCATAACAACACATATATATGTGTATTACTGTACTTTACACCATGGTTCAGAGGAATGTGTCTCATTTGACAGTTTTCATGTATATAGTTAAATGATGATAAACTCAACATAAACATAGAATAGTGCAACACTGTACAGGCCCTTTGGCCCCAATGTTATGTTGACCCTTAAACCCTGCCTCCTATATAACCCCCACTTTAAATTCCTCCATATACCTGTCTAGTAGTCTCTTAAATTTCACTAGTGTATCTGCCTCCACCACTGACTCAGGCAGTGCATTCCACTCACCAATCACTCTCCGAGTGAAAAACCTTCCTCTAATATCCCCCTTGAACTTCCCACCCCTTACATTAAAGCCATGTCCTCTAGTATTGAGCAGTAGTGCCCTGGGTAAGAGGTGCTGGCTGTCCACTCTATCTATTCCGCTTAATATCTTGTATACCTCTAGTCTCCTCTCGTTCTCCTTCTCTCCAAAGAGTAAAGCCCTAGCTCCCTTAATCTCTGATCATAGTGCATACTCTCTAAACCAGGCAGCATCCTGGTAGATCTCCTCTGTACCCTTTCCAATACTTCCACATCCTTCCTATAGTGAGGCGACCGGAACTGGACACATTCCAAGTGTGGCCCAACCAGAGTTTTATAGAGCTGCATCATTGCCTCGCGACTCTTAAACTCTATCCCTCGATTTATGAAAGCTAACACCCCATAAGCTTTCTTAACTACCCTATCAACCTGTGAGGCAACTTACAGGGATCTATGGACATGTACCCCCAGCTCCCTCTGCTCCTCCACACTACCAAGTATTCTGCCATTTACTTTGTACTCTGCCTTGGAGTTTGTCCTTCCAAAGTGTACCACCTCACACTTCTCCAGATTGAACTCCATCTGCCACTTCTCAGCCTTGACTTGACTAGACTAATGGGGATGTGAGCAAAATGGTTTATTTTTAAATGGACAGTGATAACGAGTATGTGCTGCCAGCGGAGCTGTTGGAACCAGATACAATTACTATATTTGAGTAGTTAGAAAGCCATGCAAGTACACAAAGCATTGAAAGATACCAGCCTAATGCAGGAAATAGTCAGAAAAATGGGATTGAGAGGGATAATAAATCAGCCATGATGGAATGGCAAAGCACATTTGGTGGGTTGATTGACCTTATTCTACTCTTATGAAAAATAGGTTTAGAGTAAAGGGTAAAAAATTCAGCATAGATATGGTGGACTAACAACAAGGTCTGCTTCAGTCATGACAACTATGACCTTATAAATATGATAGTTGATATACACAAACTAAAGACAATTTTATCCACCAATGACAAAAAAACTTGGTGAAATACTAGCTATTAAATTATATAAAAACTTGCAAAATCAGCTCAAACGCTGGAACCTTCCACCTTTAAGTCCATACGTAACAAAACATGGCTGTAGTGGGGATGAAAGTGCATTCATTGAAAGGTTCTTGTGGAATTTTAGTTAAACAAAGTTTTTTTAAAAAATGATAAGATTTTTCTTATATTCAAAATTCAGCTTTTCATTTCAAAATCATCTTACCTTCAATTTTCACCATTTAATTTTTTTAACAGCACATTCTTTCAGAAAGTTATAACTCAGCCTCACTACTATTCTCAGCACAGTGAGAACAACTGACACTTAAAGGTCACTTCTAACTTTCATTAGAAATTCAGCCTTCAAGTAACTCAGCCATCAATTTTTCTCTGGCGTATAGATTGCTATGTTGCTATTTTCATCATCTAATCAAAAATGGTAGCCTGCAACTCATCAATATTTAATTTCTGAAAACGATTCAAAAACTGCCAATGTATTTTCCAGCTACACACCTTGGATCACAATCTATCAGAGCCCAGCCCCCGTGGAATTTCTCATTGTCAGGTAATAGCATTTTCATGTAATTCTGCAAGAGGAAGCTGATCTGTTCCTGCTGGCTCCTCTGAGTCCGTTTGTGCAAGGCTTCATGCTCTTTCTCTTTGCTGAAGATGGAGTAGAGATCTTCAGTCACTGGGATGCCCTGCATTGGATCTAATTAAACAGCAGCAAGTACATTTTAACACAGAAAAGATCCAGTGAAACATCATGTATGAGAAATTACACTCCAGGATCAGAACGGGAAAAAAAAGTTTCATCTCACAATAAGATAGATGCCAAATATTCAATTCTATTTTCAAATACGAGTTAAATAACAAGAAAACGATAAGATAATCCTTTAGAGATGGTGAGACTCCAAAAGGATAAACACAAAATAGTCAGCAGATGCTGGAAAACCAAAGCAATGCACACAAAATGCTGGAACTCAGCAGGTCAGGCTGCATCTATGGATATGAATAAACAATCGACTTTTCGGGCCATGATGAAGTTACCCTCAGGGTAGAGGAACAACATCTTATATTATGTCTGGGTAGGTACCTTCCAGCCCGATGGCATGAATATCCATTTCTTCTTCCAGTGAACAAATTCCTCCCACCCCACACGTCCTCTATTCCCCACTGACCTTTCACTTCTCATCTGCCTATTACTTTGCCCTGGGTCCCCTCCTTCTCCCGTTTCTTTTACGATCCACTTTCCCCTCCTATCAGATTCTGCTTTTCCAGCCCTTGACCTTTCCAGCCACCTGGTTTCACCTCTCACCTTCAGGTAGCCACTTTCCCCTCCCCCCACCTTTTTATTCTGGCAACATCCCCATTCATTCTCCATCCTGAAGAAGGGCATTTTGTGTGTGAAACTCTGAAAGGAGCCTGTTTTCAAATTTAGGGAATTACTTGAACCTGGGTGTGTTCCTAAAATGTTGCCCATTAAATTTGAAGACAGAAACTAATGAAAGTGGCTCAGGATGAAACTTTCTGGCCCTTTCTCAGTAGAAATTCCATTGCACCACTGCCACGTGAAGGCAATCACTAAAGCCCAAGTGTCTCAAAATTTTAAAAAAATATTCCCTACAAAAATAAGCATGTCGAAAGAAACACAATATTTGACAGAATATCTGATGCAAAAGCCGAAATCGCTACAGATCTGCTCACCCATCATCCTCCAACCTAATTCTGCCTTCCGCCTCCAGCTGATCTATCCTCCCCAGAACAAGTCACAATACATCCAAGTATTATTACATATAAATAATTTAACACTAGACATTACATTTATAACCACTGCATCAAATGCACAATAAGATAAAATACTGTTTGCAAAATTAAGTAGGTACTGAAGCCTGATAATGGGTGCAGGAAACCTGGAAAAAATAGACCAACTGCTAGAAGCACACAGCCATCCAGGGAGAGATCAAGGACCCTTTCTGAACTGCAAAGTGAGAGAGGCAAGTGTTTTTTGGATCACAGATGGGGAGGGGTGGAGAGGAGAGAAGGAATATCTGATGTAGGGCACAGATCAAAGTCTTCAAGGTAACAATTAATTTGAAAACCAGCAGTTGGATCGGGGGGATGAAAACAAATTGCAAAGGTACTGCCGGGTAAAAACGAAATGATAATTTCTGGGAAGTTTGAATTCAGTATTAAATTGTAATGAGTCGCAATGAGTTAATTGGGTGTCAAGTTTCCTTGTGTTTTTATTGCACATTATGATTTATAGTTTAGTTACATAACATTAAGATGGTGTCTCCTACCTATGACAGCCTGCCTGTAGGCATCACGGAAGCGATTGAGGTAATACCGATTGGCAGAGTTATAACCATCCTTCATCATTCCTGCAAGCTTTCGTTCTCCAGTTCTCGTAAAGTCACCCTGCCATTAAAAAAAAGAACCATAAGAACGTACCCTTGTTAAGTTATAAAATTAACAAGTTTTGAGTTTAAAACTTCAAGACCAAAATATACAAATCTGAAGTTAGTCAGTCAAGGAGCAAAGCTTCAAAAAGGCGTCATCCAACATTAAGGACCCCCATCATCCAGAGCATGCCCTTTTCTCACTGTTACCATCAAGGCACACTCTCAGTGGTTCAGGAACAGCTTCTTCCCCTTTGCCATCTGATTTCTGAATGGACAATGAACCCATGAACACTACCTCACTACTTTTCAAATTTCTACTTTGCAATATCTATTCAACTATTACACACAAATACAGACACACACTTACTGTAATTCACTTTTTCATTACATATTGCATTGTACTGCTGCCGCAAATTTCACAACATATGCCAGTGATATTAAACCTGATATTTCTGGGTAGTATAACCTTTTACAATTTGGATTAGGTTTATTTCTTTTACAAATAAACCAATATTTATTTTTAATTCATACTAGGCACTTTACAGAATGTTAAAGAGCTAGGTTAAGACCGGATAATAATAACCTGTAAGACAGTGATGATTACGGAGATCTGCTTATCCCAGCATCCCTACATCCCTCACACTCTCCCCTTGAACAAAGGCAATACCCAGCAATGCCCTCCGCTACTCTCAGGCCCAGGCCCCGCTGCTTCAATCCAACCTGAAGAAACGGGCGAGAAAGCAGGAACATCTAGCTGAGCTACTGCTGTGCATTTTGTATCAGCCACAGCAAATATTGAGATACTATGTTTATATGTTTTTTTTTAATGCAAGCGATTTTTCCTTATTCTGAGTGTTTCACGCGACCACACTGACGGGCATGCATGGCATCTTGTTACACTGGCCCCAGGTTCCGTTTTGCTCCAAACCAAACACTGGTATATACAAATGACGGTAAGGCAGACTACCTTATTAATATGTATTAGATACTCTCTGTGCACGCATAGGTTTTCAGATGGGATCGTTCAAATTTGTAAACAGAAACAGCGTCACTGTGTTTTGACAAGAAATCCATGCCAAATGTCCAGATACTTACATGTGCCATGATACTTGTCGAATATCTCGAAATAAAATCAAAGAAAAAAATTCCAATGGCAATGAATGCAAAACGCAGGAAGGTAGATACTAAGTGCCGAAATTTCCAAGACACTTGGACCCTAGATTACTTGTTCATTGAACAAGCTGGGAAACCAGTTTGTCTCATTTGCCTAGAAAATGTTGCTGTGAAGAAGGTGGCAAATATCAGGTGAGATTACAAGACTCGCCATAGTGGAGATTTAAACAGGTTTACTGGGCAAGCAAGGAAAGATGAAGTTGAGCGAATGAAGGCTAGTTTCAGAAAACAAACGTCATTTTTTGCCAAGAAAAGCAGTGAAAATGAAGGAAATACCCGTGCCAGCTACAAAGTCTCAAAACGTATTGCAGAAAAGATGAAGCCTTTTACAGAGGGAGAATTTGTCAAAGAATGTTTACTGGCAGTGGTGGGCATTGTTTGTCCTGAAAAGAAATCTTTATTTGCATCTATCAGCCTGTCAGCAAGAATGATCACACAGCGAGTTGAAGAAATGTCAGCAGATGTTAAAAGTTGTTTAAGGGACGCCTGCAACGAATTGCAATGTTTTTTCAATTGCGCTTGATGAAAGCACAGACTTGAGTGACACTGCTCAACTTGCAGTGTTTGTGCGAGGAGTGACTCAACTTTTCTAATTTTTGAAGAGTTTATTCAAGAAATTCCTATGAAGGGCACAGTTACTGGAGCAGACATTTTTGAAGCTTTGTTGAAAATGATGTCAGAAATGAAACTTAATGAGTCGAAACTAATTGGCATCACAACTGATGGGGCCCCGCAATGGTGGGACAGAAAAAAGGAATCATCGCATTACTGCAAGGACAAATGGAAAACCATGGAATCGCACAAAAACTGGTTAAAATTTTCTTTTTTTATTATACTTAGTTTACCACCATTCAATGCATCATGTTCATATATTTTATATTTAAAGATTCTTTGTGTCCTTTTAATAGAATCAAAAGATGCCTTGATTGAAATAAATTGCAACTAAACTGAGCTTTTCATTACTAATTAGCATCCTTGGATAAGCACAAATGATTTTCCAGCATGCGTTATTCATTAGTTTGACGCAAAACATAACTAGATCTATTTAAATGGATAATTCTGATATTTCAAGTTTTTTATGGCATTTATCTGGCCCACCATCCGCTCATTAATATGCGATCTAGCCCACAGAGGCAAAAAGGTTGCCCTAGGTGATGGGGTCTTTAATAATGGATATCACCTTTCTGAAGCACCATTCCTTGAAGATGTCTTGGGTACTATGGAGGTTAGTACCTAAATGGAGCTGACTAATCTTACAACCTTCTGTGGCTTCTTTCAGTCCTGTGCAGTACACCACTCTGTACCAGACAGTGATGCAGCCTGTCAGAATGCTCTCCATAGTACATTTATAGAGTGCTTTACTTGACAACCAAACTTCTTCAAACTCCTAATAAAGTATAGCCACTGTCTTGCCTTCTTTATAGCTGCATCAATATGTTGGGACCAGAGTAGATCCTCAAGAGATCTTGACACCAAGGAACTTAAAATCACTCGCTCTCTCCACTTCTGATCCCTCTGTGAGGATTGGCTCATGTTCCCTCATCTTACCCTTCCTGAAGTCCACAATCAGCTCTTTCATCTTACTGACACTGAGTGCAAGGTTGTTGCTGCGACACCACTCTACTAGTTGGTATATCTTGCTCCTGTACACCCTCTCAACCCCAACTGAGATTCTATCAACAATGGTTGTATCATCAGCAAATTTATTGATGGCATTTGAGCTATATCTAGCCACACGGTCATGGGTATAGAGAGAGTAGAGCAGTGGGCTAAGCACATATCCCTAAGGTGCACCAGTGTTGATTGTCAGCGAGGAGGATATTGTCAATCCACAGAGACTGTGGTCTTCCAGTTAGGAAGTCAAGGATCCAATTGCAGAGGGAGGTACAGGGCCCCAGGTTCTGTAACTTACTGAACAAGTCTGTGGGAATGATGGTGTTTACCACTGAGTTATAGTCAACAAAGCATCCTGACATAGGTGTTTTTACTGTCCAGATGATCTAGGCTGTGTGAAGAGCCATTGAGATTACATCTGCCATAGACCTATTATAGAACATCTCCACGTCTGACCTTGTAATTAAAGAAATGTCACTGATGAACTTGATGAACATGATTGAAATCATGACGTTGGGCCAAGAAATTCCTGTAGCATTGTCCTGGGACTAGGATGCATAACCATCAGCAACAATGATTACTGTCCTTTGTGCAACTAGAACTCAAGCATTTTCTCCTGAATGTCCATCGTCTTCACTTTTCACCAGGTCTCCTTCATGCCACACTCGGCTAAATGCTGCCATGGTATCATAGGCAATCATTTCCACCTCGTCACCGGAATGCAGCTCTGTGATACATTATTGGACTAAGGCTGAGACAAGTCCAGCAGTTGAGTGGTCAATCTAGCCACCAGTTACTAGTGACCACTGGCAACTTCTACCGAAATTCAAACTACATTTATTATCAAAGTATATACCTACTACGTACAACCTTGAGATTCATCTCCTTACAGGCAGCCACAAGCCCTTCCAACCACTGAGAACATCTATAGGAAACACTGCCGTAGGGAAGTAGCATCCATCATCAGAGATCCCCAACACCCAGGCCATGCTCTTTTCTTGCTGCTGCCATCAGGTAGTTGTAAACCCTCAGGACTCACACCACTAGATTCAAGAACAGTTACTACCCCACAACCATAACAAAATAAGAAATAGGAGCAGGAGTAGGCCATCTGGCCTGTCACGTCTGCTCCGTCATTCAATACGATCATGGCTGATCTGGCCATGAACTCATCTCCACCTACCTGCCTTTTCCCCATAACCATTAATTCCTCCATTATGCAAAAATCTATCCACCTTGTCTTAAGCATATTTACTGAGGTAGCCTCCACTGCTTCATTGGGCAGAGAATCCTACAGATTCACCCCTCTCTGGGAAAAGCAGTCCTTCTTCATCTCCATCCTAAATCTACCCCCCAAATCTTGAGGCTAAGTCCCTGAGTTCTAGTGTCACTGACCAGTGGTAACAACTTTCCTGCCTCTATCTATCTATCCCATCAGGCTCTTGAACATTGAGATGTTCCCACAACCAATGATCTGACTTTAAAGGACTCTATCTTGTTCTCTCATGTTCTCGTTATTTATTGCTATTTATTCATATCTGCATTTGCACAGTTTGTTGTCTTCTGCATTCTGGTTGATCTTTCATTGATCCTGTTATAGTTACTATTCTATCGATTTGCTGAGTATCCCTCGCAGGAAAGAATATCTCCTGAACGAAACAAAGAAACCCAAAAGAACACAATAAAAAAAAGAAAACCGTCCAGCACCCAATGTGCAGAAAAATAATACAAACTGTAAAACAACTGAAATTCAAGAAAGCCCCAATACCCTGACCTCTTCAATCTGGCCCACTGCATATCAATTTGCTGATTGGACATTAATTACTGAGAATAGTTTTAACCTTTTCTAAGGAAGACAGCCTTACAAGTGTAGAGGTGATGTAACTCCCAAAAAAAGCATCTGCCATTGGTATGCACCATTTACCATGGCTCATTATCAACTATTTAAACAAGTAATGGTTCAATAAATTCACTTGGGCCACAGTGGCACATAGCTTCCCAGACAGTGCAGTAATAACTATATTGCAATATTGTAGAACTGAACAAGACAGACAAACTGTAAAGGAGGATTCACTAAAATGCTCAAACCCTCAAGTTCTCCACACAATTACAGAATAAAAACAAAAAGTTGCTCGCATATCGCCACTTAGAGCAAATCTGTTCCAAGCAGTTCAATAGAATAAATTTTACCTTTAGCGCAGCTGTCCCAGCATACTGTCTGCTAATAGCATCTCCGTTGTTGGCCCACATGATCTGATAAATCCGATAGCACTTCTGAGGCAGCGGCTGCTCAGGTGGCATCACTCCCAGCTTCTTCAGCTGAAACAAAATATCGGAAACAACTTCAAAGTTGGAGAAATATTCATGTTTTTGTAATACGTGCCATCACACCTAAAACAGTACTCTCAGTACATCTAGAATCTGCAAGAGACAGACGAGAGTGCAAAATGATTTATGAATGGCAATTCCCCCATCTCTAATCAGCACGAAATATACTTTCATCTGTTTCTTTGAAAATAAGCAGAAAGAGGAGAAATAAAAACCACTGGAAAGATTTCTTCATCCATGAAGGAGAATATGGTAGCTGAAGAATCCAAAAGAGGGACAATGAGTCGCTAGAACAAATTACAATTAAAAAGGTGTCACACTTGTACACGAAGTTTTCTCCTTTCGCTTGTTCTTTCTTTTCTCTCTTTTCTATAAGTATATACCTCTGATAAATATTAGGGGCAGATTTGTGGCAAATATATATATATGATATATATGTCAATATCTGAAATACATCTTATGGAAATGTTTGTTTGATGATGAACTTCCAATAAAAAATAAATTACAAAATAAAGAAAAGGTGTCATGTCAGTTTCTTATAAAGTCCTTAAAAGAAGGATAGGTTTCCAGGGCTAGATTAAAGATGTTTCAGGCTTCTGTGGAACAACCACTGCTGACTCATGACTGCACTGCCAGATCCAGCTCAAACCGCATCAAGTTCTCTGACAATACCACAGTGGTTGGCTTCATCAGCAACAGTGATGAGTCGACATACAGAGAGGAGATAGAGGGGCTTTTCAAATGATGTGAGAACAACAACCTGAGTCCCAACGTGGACAAAAGACATGAATGTGGACTTCGGGATGGCACAGGTTGACCACTCTCCATTGCACATCAATGGCTCTGCCAGGGAGAGAGTGAAGAGTACAAAATCCCTTAGTGTGCACATAATGGATGATCTAACATGGCTCCACAACACATCCTCACTAATCAAAAAGGCACAGCAGCATCTACACTTTCTGGGGAGTTTGAGGCGTGCAAGACTCCCTATCCCAATTCTAACATCTTTCTACAGGAGAACCATTAAGAATGTCCTGTCTGGCAGCATCACTGTATGGTATGGAAGCTGCAAGACATCAGACTCAAGACAATAAAAACTGTCGGGAGGATCACCAGCGTCTCCCTCTCCCTACTTGTGCCAATTACTGGGGGCATTGCAGATGAAGGGCCAAAGCATCGTTGAGGATCCCTACCACCTACCCCACAGTCTATTTGACCCACTACCATCTGGAAGGAAGTACAGAAGCATCAAGACTAGACTGGGGACTAATGAATGCCCTTTCACCACCGAGGTCTCGTCGATAGTCCAACAAGCTGTTTACCTGTTCTCCACTTTACTCCATGCATTTTGAATAATATTTTATTAACATCTTATAGTATAATATATTGGTTTATGTGCTGAGTGTGAAATATGTTGTGTGAGTGCACAGAGGTCTGGAGGAACATTGCTTCATTTGATTGTACATGTGTACAGTTAGGTGATAATAAACTTGAAGTCAAGGGGTGAGATTGTTGGGATTCTGACAAACATTTCAAAACTCTGACTACAGGTGAGATGACAGCAGAATGGTGAATGTTATACATTTATTGAAGGCAGCAGGGAAAATAGTGGGAGAATCTAGGATCAGAGGGCACAACTTCAGAAGAGAAGGACACCCCTTTAGAACAGAGATAAGGAGGAATTTCTTTAGCCAGAGGGTGGTGAATCTGTAGAACTATTTTCCACAGACAGCTACAGAGGCCAACTCATTGGGTATATTGAAAGCGGAGGTTGCTTGGTTCTTGATTAGTAGGTGGGGAGAAGGCAGAGAATAGGGATGACAGGGAAAATAAATTGGCCAAGATCGATGCAGACTCAATAGGTTGAATAGGCTAACCCTGCACCTATGCGTTATGGTCGTTTAGTCTAAAGCAGGCATTTAAATCCAGTATCAGTGTTGGGGAAGTTATTGGGAAATATTTCTGCGAGATAAGTTTAGTCTGCTCTTGGATTGGCAGGCGACGGTCAGCGGCAGTTAACACAGCTTGGTTAAGAGGAAGCCCTTTCACTAACTTTTTTGATGACATTGATAAGAATGTTGAAAAGGTTGCTAAGGCGTACGACCATGTCCCATATTGGAAAATAGTCGAAAATATCCGAGTTCATTGTATCTGAAAAAGGCTTGGTAAGAGGAGGGTGATGGTTGAAACACAAGAGATTCTGCAGATGCTGGAAAACTTAAGCAATACACACAAGATACTGGAGGAACTCAGCTGATCAGGAGAATGAAATGTAGATGTTTCAGGTCGAGATCCTTCATCAGTCCTGATGAAGGCTCTTGACTTGAAACTTCAACTGTTTATTCCTCTCCATAGATGCTGCCAGACCTGCTGAATTCCTCCAGCATTTTGTGCACTGTTCTGGATTTCCAGTATCTGCAAAATCTCTTGTGCTTATGAAGAATGTTTCACCCAAGTAGAATTATTGATAAGCACGGAAAATAGGCTTAATTGAAAGATTAGGTGATTTTGGGAGGATGTGAGGAAGGTTTTAAAGATTAAACCTATGAAAGGTGATCTCATTGCCCAAGAAGAAGATAGTAACAGATACTCTCAGAACATTTAAATGTTTAGACAAGCACCTGAAATTCCAAATGCTTGTAAAAGGATTAATATAACTGGCATGGACAATCTGAGTCAAATGATGGGATATTGGATAATGGCATTTGTCTAGCAAGGCACATGAACAGAAATCACTCCATTTCTTCAAACAGTCTTTAAATTGTTAAACAGGCAGGTATTTTGATTTAATAACTTACCTGAAAAGTCGGGACTCTGACACCAAAGCTCCAAACACAACACTAAAGTATTTGTCCAAATTAGCTGCTCACACTCAGATTTGCTTGAATCCATCGTCTCTCTTCATCAGTTACTCAGGGACCATCAACTATGTTGGACACACCACCAGAAATGGAAGGTGCAATAAGCAAAGACCTTGCTATTCCCCATTCCAGCCACCCTTCCCCCTCAAATCCTCAACCAATTTCACCATTTTCAGGAAGTTCATAGCTAATTGTAATATGATTCAAGAAATAAAGTTAAAAATGTCTCCTACAATCATCTCCAGCCAAGACCAGAAGGGAAAATATTCTCGCTTCATCAGCCCACAATGAATGCAAACTCTCTTCCCCTTGCTGGAAGGGCCTGGAAATGAGAGCTTGCATTCATTTATGCAACCAGAATCTTTCATAAGTGTGTTGGATTAATTCAAAGGGGAGCGATGGATGGAAAATAGCAGAAACTGTGGAAAAGCCATGCAATTATCCACTCAAGTTACAATCAAATGTACTAGCTATATTAAATTGTGCTGCCACGCAGATTTGTACTGATGGTCCTGAATTTAATAGTAATTCAAAGTATCACTAATCACTTCCTGCCTATTTCCCTGATAGTACTCCATTTGTAATCTGGACTAAGGATACCCTACCTCTGCAGCCTCAATGCTCCTCCTCAGGGTTTGTCTTCCATTTCATTCTTCCCAATCGACTCCCATCTTTAAACCTGGGATATTTGCCTACCTTGTTTAGGAGGCATCAACTTTAATGATCATATCCCACTGTGAATGCACTGTGCTAATCTGTACTGATCAACTGATAGACAGAATGCACCAGTTTGATAGTACATGGGTAAATGAGGTGTTTTGCCCAGAATTGAGTCCCCATCTTGTACTAATTTTCTCTGCCATTTCATTGAAAGAAATCCTTCCAACCTAAAAAAGATTTTGTCTCCGTATTCCATGCAACAATTAGTCTCCAGTCCATGCCATTAGTTCCTACATTCATCACTAGCCTGGTGTGGCACCTTTTCAAATACCTTGTGAAAATTCAAAAACATGACATCTGTACGTTCCCTCCTGTCAACTTTACTTGTTAAATCCTCAAAGAACTCTGGGCAAATTTATCAAATAACATTTACTTTTTCTTCTCGCAGCTGCCTCGAGGAAGGTAATACAGAAGCCTCAGGTTCAGGAACAGTTATTACCCCTCAACCATCAGGTTCTTGAACCCAGAGAGGATAACTTCACTCAATTTCACATGCCCAGTCATTAAAATGTTCCCACAACCAATGGACTCACTTTCAAGGACCTTTCATCTCATGTTCTTGGATATTTATTATTTATTTATTATCATTATTTCTTTCTTTAGGATTTGCAGTTTGTTGTCTTCTGAACTCTAGTTAAACGTTCGAGTTGGGCGGTCTTTTATTGATTCTGTTATGGTTATTATTCTGTATATTTTCTGAGTATGCCCACAAGAAAATGAATATCAAGGTCTGATATGGTGACATATGTGTGCTTTGATAATAATAAATATACTTTGAACTTTAAAACCATGTTGATATGATTTGATATCTTGAGTTCCTTGCCCATTTAGATGTTAAGCTAACAGGCCTATGGTCACTTTTTTTGTCTTCATCCATTCCTGAACAACGGGATTGCATTTGCAGTTTTATAATTTGCCGCTATTTTCCAAGCCTTTAATCCAGTTTTATTCCATCCTGAACAAACCGCTCAAGGTACCCAAACTAAAGCAACAGAGTTCGATACTTCACAACTCAAGTCACGTCATTCAATGATATGCTTGTTGCAGTTGACTATTTTCACTGCAACTAAATTACACAGATTGTCTTCACAATCTCATCACGTTAAATACATGCATATGATCAACTCAGCTTCACGGCCTTTTCATCGTGTTCATTTGCGGCTGCACTAACTAACACGTGACAGGGACTACTCTGTGCTTGCTCATGTAGAAACCTGGCTCCAGGGTAACATTCCATGCACTGTCAATCTTCAGGCCACAATACCCAGACTGGGCTATTTTTTTTGTTTGTGACTGTACGTTTTTCCACAATATTAATTATACGTGCTTTGTGCTCTGTGTGGTTGTTGCACTGTGGTTTGCAGCTTGGCCCCGGAGGAATGCTGTTTTGCTGCCTTCATTGTATTCATGTGTATGGTTCAATGACAATTACATTTGAACTTGAACAACGTCAGTCCACAGCCTCCTCTACTGCCACAATGAGGCCACACTCCTGTTAGAGGAGAAACACCCTATATTCCATCTTGGTAGCCTCCAATCTGATAGCATGAACATCGATTTCTTGAACTTTCAGAAATTGCTCCCCCACCTCCTTCATAATTCCCCCATTCCCATTTCCCTCTCTCACCTGATCTCCTTACCTGCCCATCACCTCCCTCTGGTGCTCCTCACCCTTCCTGTTCTTCCATGGTCTTCTATCCTCTCCTGTCAGATTCCCCTTCTCCAACCCTTTATCTCTTTCATCAATCAACCTCACAGCTAGTTACTTCACCCCTCTTGCTTTCATCTATTACTTTATACTTCTTCCTCCCCTCCCCCACCTTCTAGCTCTAACTTCTCACCATTTTTCCCCCATTCCTGATGAAGGGTCTCAGCCTGAAACGTTGACTGTTTACTCTTCTCCATAGATGCTGACTGACCTGCTGAATCCCTCCAGCATCTTGTGTGCATTGTTTGGATTTCCAGCATCTGCAGATTTTCTTGTGCAAAAATATTATGTTGACTGAGTTACAAGTTGGCCTTCCATCATATCGACAGATGATCAGCAAATAGCTGAAGAAGGTCAAACAGTGAGCTGTCAACCAGTCAACAACTAGCTGGTGGCTCAAATCAGTAGTGTGTAAGACCATAAGTCATAGGAGCAGAATTAGGCTATCTGGCCCATCAAGTCTGCTTTGCCATTCAATCACGGCTGATCCTTTTTTTTTATCTCCTCCTCAACCCCAGTTCCCGGCTCTCTCCCCATAACCTTTGATGCCATGTCCAATCAAGAACCTTTCAATCTCTGCCTTAAATACACCCAATAACCTGGCCTCCTCAGCTGCATGTGGCAACAAGTTACACAAATTCACCACTTTTTGGCTAAAGAAATTTCTCCGCATCTGTTTTGAAAGGGCGTCCCTCTATCCTGAGGCTGTGCCCTCTTGTCCAAGACTCTCCCACCATAGGAAACATCCTTTCCACATCTACTCTGTCTTGGCCTTTCAACACTCAAAAGGTTTCAATGAGATTCCCCCTTAACCTCTGAATTCCAGCCAGTACAGGCCCAGAGTCATCGAATATTCCTCGTATGATAACCCCTTCATTCTTGAAATCATCATTGTGAACCTTCCCTGGACCCTCTCGAATACCAGCACATTTTTTCTAAGATGAGGGGCCCAAAACTGTTCACAATAACACCTGTTTTCAGCAGCTGGTGTGACAGGGTTACATTGTAGATGATATGGCCATCTGATCGACATTCCTGGCTGTTAATAAGTAATGATGAACAATAAAAGTTACACAAGATTATTGTAAATGTTTTTCTCTGCAGATATTTAAATAGGATGCCTGATGAAATCAGCTACCATGCAAATGACATCTCTGCAGTAATGCCAATTAGCATGTCTTCTTGGTTGATTTTTCAAGTGTTGACTTGCAAATCAAGGGATATGTAAAATGAACAGTGTGAGGTTGAAGACAGAATTAAAATGATTGTCAAAGTAAGTCATAGAGTTACATTCATCTAAGTAAACTTTACATTTTGTGTATGGGTACAGAGAATGTTTAAGGTTCAGGAACATTTATTACCCCTTCAACCATCAGGCTCTTGAACCAGAGCGGGTAACTTCACCTGCCACTGAACTGTTCCTACAACTTATGGACTCGCTTTCAATGACTCTTCATTCTCACTATTTATTGCTTATTTATTATTATTATTATTTCATTCTTTCTTGTATTTGCATTTTGTTGTCTTTTGCACATTGGTTGTTTTTCCATCTGTCTGCCCGTCCTGCGAGTGCCAACCCTCATCGATTCTATACTGGTTCTTGGATTTACTGAGTCAGACCACAAGGAAACAAATCTCAGTGTTGTTTATGTTGACATCACCACTTCAATAAAAAATTTATTTTGAACATTTTTTCAAGTTTTCAGAAAGTAATAAAGACAGCATGTGAGATAAATCATAAGATGTTTCCTGGCAATATCATACCTGCTGTTCCATGACCACTCGAGCAATTGCAGCTTGAACCACATTCGTCCGATCCAAACAATCCATACAGTTCACTCTGAAGATCCCTTCCTGCTTACAGATCTCTCCAGCCTGGTCAACCCTGCAAATACAAAACAACAATGGGTCGCCTTTGCTGCGGTCAGCAGTCAGTTTAGGTTCTTTACACATTCTACAATAAAGAGCCCTTGCTCTAAGACCATAAATATCAGAGAATTAGTTCTGTACTAATCACCTGCTGATTTTGTTCTAGTTTTCTTTTCATCAGTGGGAAATGCCTACATTTCCTGTTTCCAGGCTCAGAAACTGCGACTTTCAAAAGAGCCTCTTTATTCGACAGTAAGATTCTGTGTGGGAATCTTGCTTCACCAAGCTAAAAGGCAAAGGCCACCTCCAGGGATGCTGTTTGTCCCTCAAACAGATTACGTGGCAAATCATGACACACATCCTGTGGTGTATGAAAGGCTGCCTACTTCTCACAATACTGTCTTAAATCGACTGAATATTCATGAACACTGAGCACTTCAACTACATCACTGCTCAAAAGGAAATTATGGACAAATCTAAAAATATACTAGCCCCCAACTTAATCGCCATTCAATAGACACAAGACGCAGATGTTGGAATCAGGAGCAACACAAAATCTGGCTTTATAAAAAAGTATACCACCCTTCTATCTTTTAGGCCAGATAAAGGGTCTCAACCTAAAACATTGCTGCCCATTTCCCTCCTTAGATGTTGCTTGATCTGCTGAATTCCTCCAGCAGATTGTTTATCAGTCGTTCCTCAGTACAGACAAGTTTATCCCTATTATGTTTAAGTGGTTTATTCTGAAACACCTGGACAGCAGAACCTCCATTGTTCAAAATATCTGCTTATGGTAAGACTGCTCCATCGAGCACCTTTGCTTTCTCCGCCACAAAAAGTGGAGGCCACCCATTTCAATTCTACTTCCCACTTCTATTCCAACACGTCAGCCCACAGGTTCCTCCACAGCCACGAAGAGGCCACACTCAGGTTGGCCTTATTTTCCATCTGGGTGGCCTCCAACTTAACAAAATGAACATCAATTTCTCGAACTTGGGGCAATTGTCCCTCCTCCCCCTCCTCTCATTCTTGTTTCCCTCTCATACCCTGTCTCCATCACCTCCCTCAGGAGTTCCTCTTCCTTCCCTTGCTTCCACGGTCTTTTGTCCTCTCCTATCAAATTCCCCCTTTTCCAGCCCTTTATCTCTTTCACCAATCAACTTCCCAGCTCTTTACTTCCCCCGGTCTCCCAGTTTCACCTATCACCTGCCACCTTGTACATCTTCCTCCCCTCACCCACTTTCTTATTCTCTCTTCTCCTTTTCTTTCCAGTCCCGATGAAGGGTCTCAGCCTAAAACATCAAATGCTTACTCCCATCCATAGATGCTGCCTGACCTGCTGAGCTCCGCCAGCATATAGTGTGCATTGCTGTAGATTTCTAGCATCTGCAGTCCCTCTTATGCCTATGCTTATTGTGATGACCGATCTAACTGCATTTTATTTTATTTTTTCATTTCTATTTAGATATAGCATGGAACAGACCTTTCCAAGCCTTAACCACCCAGCAACCAACCTACTTGACGCTATCCTAATCACGGGACAATGTACAATCACCAACCAGTACATCTTTGGACTGTGGGAGGAAACCTACGCCCTCATGGGGAAGATGTACATACTCCTGACAGATGCAACCATGCTAATAAAGTTATCAATATCTCAGCTGGAAGTACAAGGTGCTGAACAAAATATTTCATATTAATATTCTGTACACGGCTGTTTTACTTTTTGAAAAAGCCACAAATGCAACAGAAGCTTGCTGAGGAAATTATTTTGAGTTTAACCAGCATTAACATTGGATAAAAGTCAAGATTGAATGTTCGTAACATGATTGAAAACAGCTAGCCTGTAGTTCTATAAACTTTTTAGTACAACGAGCACCTTGTTTATCATACATTCTTTTTGGAATGGAAGTAAATTAAAGCACTAACCAGCCCCATTTCATGTCAGTGATGATGTCAGAGATGGCATCTGTAAGCGTCTGCACATTTTCAAACTTCATTCCTCGACTGGGGAAAGAAAAAACAGTCAGATCAATACATTTCAATTTCTGATTCAGAACAAATCAATTATTCTAAAATTTAAGCGTCATGGTAAAGATGCCTGCGGAGTTTTGTGTGCACTCATTATTAATGGAAATAACAGCGGTCACACAATAAATCTTTGCTATACAGTACTGTGCAAAAGTCTAGCTATAGCTAGGGTACCTAAGATTTTTCACAAAAAAAAGATTTCATGACGTATGTGAGTGAAGATACACCTGATTCTGAGAGCGGGAAGAGGGCATGGCTGTGAAAAGAGGAAGGGAGAAGGTAGGGAGCGGGAAGCACCAGAGAGACATACTGTAATGATCAATGGCCCTATCATTTGGAATCAAATACCTTGCCTGGTGTTTCAGAGCTGGGTGTGTCTGGACCTGCGCCGAGCCCTCTCCCTCTGCTCTCCTCCTCTGCTGTCTGTCCCATACCCCACCCGTGGGTCTCCACCCTCACCATTCCCAACATCCACCAGATTTACAAACTCGCCCTCCGCTCCAAGGTGACAAATGCAGTACTGTGCTAAAGTCTAAGGCACCCTAGCTATATATATGTGCCTAAGACTTTTGCACAGCACTGTATAAATTTCATCATTCTTAAGTCCAGAAATAACTACAGAGTGCAAAGGACTTTGGGTAAAGTAAACCTTGGACAGACTGAAAAAGAATGGAGAAAGAAAACCAGAGGAGATAGCAGATGAAAAGGATTTTGGCAATTGTAGAGAAGACTTTCAGCGGACTGAAAAGATTGAGCATGTAGATATTAAGGAGGATGTGCAGAGCTTTTGGAAAGCATCAAGTTGGATAAGTCACCAGGACTGGACGAGACGTACCCCAAGCTACAGTGGGAGGCGAGGGAGGAGATTGCTGAGCATCTGGCAAAGATATTTGCATCATCAATGGGGACGGGAGAGGTTCCAGAGGCTTGGAGGATTGCAGAAGTTGTATCATTATTCAAGAAAGGGAGTAGAGATAGCCCAGGAAATTATAGACCAGTGAGTCTTAATTCAGTGGTTGGTAAGTTGATGGAGAAGATCCTGAGAGGCAGGATTTATGAACATTTGGAGAGGCATAATATGATCAGGGATAGTCAGCATGGCTTTGTGAAAGGCAGGTCGTGCCTTACGAGCCTGAATGAATTTTTTGAGGATGTGACTAAACACATCAATGAAGGTAGAGCAGTAGATGTAGTGTATATGGATTTCAGCAAGGCATTTGACAAGGTATCACAAGCAAGACTTATTGAGAAAGTAAGGAGGCATGGGATCCAGGAGGAAATTGCTTTGTGGATCCAGAACTGGCTTGCCCACAGAAGGCAAAGAGTGGTTGTAGATGGGTCATATTCTGTATGGAGGTCGGTCACCAGTGGTGTGCCTCAGGGATCTGTTCTGGGACCCTTACTCTTCGTGATTTTTATAAATGACCTGGAGGAAGAAGTAGAGGGATGGGTTAGTAAATTTGCTGATGACACAAAGGTTGGGGATGGTGTGGAGGGCTGTCAGAGGTCACAGCGGGACATTGTGATAGGATGCAAAACTGCTGAGAATTGGCAGATGGAGTTCGCCCCAGATAAGTGTAAGGTGGTTCATTTTGGTAGGTCAAACATGATGGCAGAATATACTATCAATGGTAAGACTCTTGGCAGTGTGGAGGATCAGTGGGATCTTGGGGTCCAAGTCCATAGGAAGCTCAAAGCAGCTGTGCAGGTTGACTCTGTGGTTAAGAAGATGTACGGTGTATTGGCTTTCATCAATCATGGGATTGAGTTTAGGAGCCGAGAGGTAATGTTGCAGCTATACAGGATCCTAGTCAGACCCCACTTGGGAGTACTGTGCTCAGTTCTGGTCGCCTCACTATAGGAAATACGTAGAAACTATAGAAAGGGTGCAGAGGAGATTTACAAGGATGTTGCCTGGATTGGGGAGCATGCCTTATGAGAATAGACTGAGTGAACTTGGCCTTTTCTCCTTGGAGCGACAGAGGATGAGAGGTGACCTGATAGACCTGCATAAGATGACAGGCATTGATCATGTGGAAAGTCAGAGGCTTTTTCCCCAGGGCTGAACTGGCTAACACGAGAGGGCACAGCTTTAAGCTGCTTGGAAGTAGCTACAGAGGAGATATCAGGGGTATTTTTTTTACGCCGAGGGGGGTGAGTGTGTGGAATGGGCTGCCGACAATTGTGGTGGACGCAGATACAATAGGGTCTTTTAAGAGAATCCTGGATAGAAACATGGAGCTCAGAAAAATAGAGGGCTATGGGTAACCCTAGGTAATTTCTCAAGTAAGGACATGTTCGGCACAGCATTGTGGGCCAAAGGGCTTGTATTGTGCTGTAGGATTTTTCTATGTTTCTAAACGCAGCGGCTTATTCTAAATACAGTGAGTGTTTTGAATATTCTCCATTCCACATTGCTGCATTAGTCTCTGGGATTCCCCACAGGACAGGAAATACATCAAATTAACCAGCTATAAACAAGTCAACCAGATTGTAAACTGATGGGCGTTCTGCCTTTCCAGTCAACAATGCATTTCCTGGAACGATTGCAAGTATATTAAATAAGAAAATCTGTACAGATTCTCGCACAACATATGGTCCATGTCAATGGGAATTCAAATCTGAATTTGGAAACATTTTAACAAAATGTGAAATAAATTTAACCAGATTTAGATGAACACCAACCATAACACTCAACTTCACTTGTCCCATCACTGAACTGATCTCACAACCTATGGACTCGCTTTCAAAGACTCTTTATCTCATGTTCTTATTATTTATTGCTTACTTGTTTATGTGTTGTATTTATATATTTGTTTATTTCGTATTTGCACAGTTAGCTGTCTTTTACACATTGCTTGCTTGTTCAGCCTGTTGAACATGGTCTTTCATTGACTCTGTGATGGTTCTTGGATTTACTGAGTATGCCCTCAAGCACCTAATGAAGTGGTGACTGAGTGTATGTTCATGGTCTTGGCTGCAGAAGCTCATCCACTTCAATGTTTGATATGAGATGCTCCTCTGCTCATCACTGTTGTAATGAGGTGCCTTCCTGTCCAGTCTGGCCAATTTCCTCTGACCTCTCATTAACAAGGTGTTTTTGCCCACAGAACTGCTGCTCACTGGATGTCTTTTTGCTTTTTGAACCATTCTCTATAAACTCTCGAGACTGTAGTGAGTGAAATTCCCAGACCAGCAGCAAATAAGATGCTCAAAGCACCCCATCTGGCACTAGCAATCATTCCACGGTCATATTCACTTAGATCACATTTCTTCCCCATTCTCATGTTTGGTCTGAACAATAATTGAACCTCTTGACCATGTCTGCATGCCTTTATAAATTGAGGTGCTGCTGCAGATTAACGGGTTAGATATTTGCATCAACAAGGTACATAGGTGTACCCAAAAATATAGCCACTTTATGTATACGAATGATAATGTGGTAAATCAGATCAGTGAATTTACAGATGACGCTAACACTGAGACATGGTGAACAGTAAGTATTGCTATCAAAGCTTGCAGTGGGATCGGGACAAGCTTAAAAATCAGCAGAAGGAGTTGAAAGCAGACAAGCGTGAGTGTTGTACTTTGGGAGGACATCCCAGGGTATGACATATACAGGGAAGAGCAGAACTCAGAGGAGAGCTGTAGAATAAAGGGATCTGGGAATACAGATCCACAATTCCTCGAAAGTGACCTTAGGTAGTTAAGGTAATAAAAAGAGCTTTTGTCACAATGGTCTTCATTAATCAATGTATTGAGTACAAGAGTTCAGATGTTTCGTTGAAGTTGTATAGAATATTGGGTGAAGCCTAATATGGATTAATTGTGCATTTCTGGTCATCTACTTACATGAAAGATATCAATAAGATTGAAAGAGTACTGAGAAAACTTACAAAGATGTCACCAGGACTTGAGGATTTGCATTATAGGGAAAGATTGCTCCCAGATAAACAAATCCCAGGTTTGTACTTTATAGGCTGATATATACCTACTTTGAAATAAGTTTACTTCGAAGTTTAAAGTTTGAATTGGTTAGGAATTTGTTCCTAGCAGTGGAGAATGAGGGGAGATTTGATAAAGGTAAACAGAATTGTGAGGAGTATACATAGGGTAAATGCAAGCAGGCCTTTTCCAGAGGTTGGGTGAGACTAGAATTAGAGGTCATGGGTTAAGGGTGAAAGGTGAAATATTTAAGAGAAATCTGAGGAGGAACTTCTTCACTCAAAAGGTTTTGAAAATGTGGAATGAGCTGCCAGTGGAAGTGGTGAATGCAGGTTCAATTGCAACAGTTAAGAGAATTTTGGATAAGGACATAGATGTAAGGGGTATGGATGGCTATATTCTAGATGAGGGATTCCAACCTTTTTTATGCCATGGACCAATACCATTAAGCAAGGGGTCCATGGACCTCAGGTTGGTTACTCCTGGTCTAGGTGCAGATTGGTGGTACAAGGCAGAACAACAGTTTGGCATGGACTAGATGGGCTGAAAGGTCTGCAGTGTTCTATGGCTCCAGCAGAAGACTAGCTGCTGACCTGACTCAAACTCTGCTTCCAAAGAGAACTTAAATCATTTCGGCATTCAGTTTATACTTTGCTCCAGGAGACTCGTGGAAAACCTCGTTAACCTTTTGAGATTGTTATGCGATCCAAATACATACAAACCTTACCATTCGCTTGACTCAAACCTAACTATGACTTTAATCAGCTGTTTAACTAGGTGCATGGCACAATAACTGGAAGACGCTCTTGATTTTAAATTCTGTACAATGTAAAGCACAGAGCCAGGGGACAGCGTCAGCAAATTCAAAAGATGCGAAGTGACCAGGAGGACATGTTTCTTTTTGAAATTAACTTTGGCCTGCTCTTAAGAATTAATTCTGTATACTGCCTCTTGTAACATCTAACAGGATGTAACACGCCTTTTGTTTAAAATATACAATCTGATAGCCCGAATTTTGAGAACCAAATTCTGTGAAAACTTGAGGCAGCTTTACAAAGTTGATACAACAAGTTTGAACAGAGTGAGGGATTTAAAAGTCCAGTGTCAGAATCAGATATAATATCACTGGCATATGTTGTGAAATTTGTTAACTTTGTGGCAGCAATACAATGTAATACATGATAATAAAGAAAAAAGACAAAAGTGAATTACAGTATATAATATGCACACACATACATACATATATATGCATATAAGATAGTTAAATTAAATAAGTACTGCAAGAAAAAGTAGAGAGGTAATGTTCATCAGTTCCATGTCCATTCAGAAATCGGATGGCAGAGGGGAAGAAGCTGTTGAGTGTGTGCCTTCAGGCTCCTGTACCTCCTCCCTGATGGTAGCAATGAGGAGAGGACTAGTCCAGGGTGATGGGGGTCCTGAATGATGGATGCCACCTTCCTAAGGCAT
Organism: Hypanus sabinus; assembly: GCF_030144855.1. NCBI lineage: Eukaryota > Metazoa > Chordata > Chondrichthyes > Myliobatiformes > Dasyatidae > Hypanus > Hypanus sabinus. The sequence goes on from NC_082727.1 coordinate 57,120,132, forward strand.
CACTCCATGAGGATAACCTGGATATCAGAGAGGCTAGTGCCCATGGTGGAGCTGACTCATTTTGCAACTCTTACTTTGATCCTGTGCAGTACCCACCACACCTCCCCACACCAGGCAGTGATGCAGCTAGTTAGAATGCTCTCCACGGCACATCCGCACTGTATTCTGTTCTGTAAACCACAGACTTCATCATGGTAATTACCTGAATGGAGCTTATTGCTTAAATCTTACATAGAAATTTCTCACAGATCACCATCCTGTTTTACTGCAACCACACCTTCTGACAGCCCCACAGATGGATGACAACTGAAAAATATTTACACCATATCCTAGTGACTGTAATCAAAAGATTACAGCATTTCCATTTAGTATTCTAAAAGTGAAGGCCAACATTTAAAACATTTCCCAGCCCAGAACAATCTCAGTGCTCGGATGTTCATGTATTAGATGGAAAATTTCAGTAACGTTTTGGAAATTACACTGGCATTTGACAAATTGTTTTTCCACTGGGTACATTGGAGCTTTTCCCAACTCCACTACACTCAATCTTAATTACACGTGACCATGCAGCAACTTACGACATATCAGACCACCCAGAAAAAGTGAAAGGGAAGCACTGGCATTACAGAGGGTCCAAAGGAGGTTCATGGGAACAGTTCTGGCAATGAAAGGGTTATTAATGTATGAGAACAGTTTGAAAGCTCTCATTGAAACTTACTGAATATTGAAAGACCTAAACAGAGTGGATGTGGAGACGATGCTTCCTACGATGGTGGATTCTCGGACCAGAGGCCTCAGAATAGAGGGAAGACCGTTTAGAATGGAGCTGAGGAAGAATTTCTTTAGTGAGAGGGTCGTTAATCTGTGGATTTCATTGCCACAGATGGATGTGGAAGCCAAGCCATTGGGTAGGCCTAATGTGGAGGTTGATAGTTCTTGATTAGTAAGGACATCAAAGATTACGGGGAGAAGTTAGAAGAATGCAATTCAAAGGGATAGTAAGTCAGCAGGTAGAATAGACTCAATGGGCTGAATGGACTGATTCTGCTCCTATGTCTTATGGTCTAATATTGAGATTCTACATTTTCATCTGTTAATTACTCCATTGTTTGATAATTAATGGAATTCCATATTCTTCACTGTTGGACTAAAATCTGTGGCCTCTAATTGAAGCAACTTGGAATAAAATTTTATTTTAAATTTGCTAAACAGAAAATGGCAATTCTAGTAAGAAAAGCTGACATCTAATCAATCGCACAGTCAGGGGAGAACAGAAGTGGTCACATGCCAGTGCTCTACGAAGATGGAGAAAAATGATGCACATTTTACAAAGATTAAATTCAAAACGCAGTGCCTGCTGCAATGAGGTGGAATCAAATGTTACTCATGGTGGCTGCACAAAATTCTAATTTAAGCCAACACCACAAGAACACTCAAGTTTGATAACAGCCAGATTTTCAGTCACAATTTATAATCTACTATTGATTCTTACCAGTGTTCATGAAAATCAAAGGTCACATAGGTGAGGTTGGGATTGTTGTAAAGCAGAACGTGTCGGAGAAAAGCATCTCCAATTATTTTCTCTCTTCCGGTCTGATCTACCAGGCTGACAATAACCTGACAAGATTGAGATGAAACAAAATCAACCGAATACAATGCTGGATTTTCAAATTAGTTCAAGGTCAACAGAGTCCAGAATTTCAATTAGTGCAAGATAACTCATTAATTGAAAGATCAACAACGTTAACGGGTTTGGTGGTGGCCTGGGCCATAAATTCTGCAATCCCTTCCCAAACCACCTACCTCCCTTCCTGACCCAGGGATCCCCCTTACGTCAGTCTGCTATACTGTATGCTTTATGGCATTTATAACTTTTGTTTGTAACCCACCTTAATATCCTTTTATGCAGCCCCACAGCTAATTTATCAGGAATCTGGGGATGTGTTTTGTTCAAGTTGTGATTTAACCACAACCTGTTGATGTTTATTGTCTTCAACAGAATTCAAAAATCACCAAAAAACACAGGAGTCCACTGAGCTTGAGAATGGCCAAAGAAAACTCTGCACCTCAGTCCATATTTCCTCACTGCTGCTGACAGAAAAGGATCCACTGTCTTCGTGCTTTACGGACCTTGCAAAATCCAACACACAATGCCCATTAGCCTCTTGTTTCAAAGAAAACGAAGCCACCCTTGGCATCTTTTCTCAGTTGCATTTCCGATCCTCTCTCAGGCTTCTGCATCCTTCTCACCTTGCGAGGTGTGGCAATGCAGTCATGCAAGAGCTTCAGGGGTTTCCAAGCCTTGGTCAATCTCCTACCTGCTTTCACAGCTGTCTTCAAAGGTCCATCCACTGTTCTCAGCAGAACACTTTGCATGGTCTCTAAATGCTCTACTTTTCACAGCTCTGGAATTAATTCCATTTACTATTTTTCTGCTCACCTGATTAGATTATTAATAGCTCCTCACAAGCAACAGCCTCCTCGGTTTCAACCACACAGACAAGCAGTGCATTCTGCAAACATCTAATTTGTGGCTCCTATATTTACTATATATCTAAATCATTGATAAACCATCACAGAAAACAGTCTGTGGAATTGCACTGCAAACACCTTTCCTGTCATTAGACAGGTGAATCCTTCTGGCACAGAGCCAGTGTTGGATCTAAATTTCATTTGAATCTGATCGGATTAGTCTGCCATTGGGACCCTGCTAAAATTGACGCAGACCACACTGACACACCTATCCTCATCAACCTTGTCCACTACTTCAAAAAAGATCTAAGTTAAACGGATTCCACCTTCCCAAACACTAGAACTCATAAAAATAACAACAATATAAGCTTGAGGTATTGCACTTTGGAAGGACAAACCAGGTAGAACATACAAGGTAAATGGTAGGACACTGAGGAGTGCAGTAGAACAGAGGGATCTGGGCATGCAGGTACATAATTCCCTAAAAGTGGCATCACAGGTAGATAGGGTAGTAAAGAGATCTTCTGGTACATTGGCCTTTATAAATCAAAGTATTGAGTATAACAGTTGGAATGTTATGGTGAGGTTGTATAAGGCATTGGTGAGGCTGAATTTGGAGTACTGTGTGCAGTTTTGGTCACCTATTTACAGGAAGGATATTAATAAGGTTGAAAGAGTGCAGAGAAGGTTTACAAGGATGTTGCTGGGACTTGAGAAACCGAGTTACAGAGGAAGTTTGAATTAGTTAGGACTTTATTCCCTGGAGTGTAGGAGAATGAGGGGAGATTTGATAGAGGTGTATAAAATTATGATGGGCATAGATAGAGTGAATGCAAGCAGGCTTTTTCCACTGAGGCTAGGGGAGAAAAAAACCAGGACATGGGTTAAGGATGAAAAGGGAAAAGTTTAAAGGAAACATCAGGGGGGGATTCTTCACACAGAGAGTGGTGGGAGTGTGGAATGAGCTGCCAGGTGAAGTGGTAAATGCGGGTTCACTTTTAACATTTAAGAAAAACAGACAGGTATATGGATGAGAGGGGTATGGAGGGATATGGTCCAGGTGCAGGTCAGTGGGACTAGGCAGAAAAATGGTTCGGCACAGCCAAGAAGGGCCAGTTTCTGTGCTATGGTGTTCTAGGGTTATAAATAATAATAATATCATCAAATAATCCAAACATCTCTCAGCTATAAGCTACCATATTGTAGCTGTCATCATCGTCATGAGCCATGTTGTATGACGTAGGCAATCGTGGTCTCATAATTTTTCTGCAGGAGTGGTTTGCCATCATCCTCTTCTGGGCAGTGTCTTTACAAGATGGGTGACCCCAGTCATTATCAATACCCTTCTGAGATTGTCTGCCTGGTGTCAGTGGTTGCATAACCAGGACTTGTGATATTCACCAGCTGCTCATACGTCCATCCACCACCTGCTCTCACGGCTTCTTATTGGGGCTAAGCAGGTGCTACACCTTGCCCAAGGGAGGCCTGCAGGCTAGCAGAGGGAAGGAGTGTCTTGCACTTCAATTGGTACAGACGCATCTCTATCCCACCACCCAATTAATAATGAAATATTAAGAAACAATCCAAACATCTCTCAGTTATTGGTGATCATATGGTAACTATATCAAAGTCATAAAAATAAATGCTCATATCTGCTCAGGATAACAAACTGTCTCATGGATGTACCATCATCCTGTTAGTTATGCAGCTTAGGTAGTAGTGCTCCAGGATATGCTTCATGAACAATTTCGAATTAAATAAGGTTATAAACACATGTGCTATGAGTGCTAAATGTATAAGAATCACGGCAGGCCAAGGAGGCAATGCTGAGGCTTTATAAGGCATCGGTCAGTCCTCACGGAGTATTGTGAGCAGTTTTGGGCCCCTAAGAATCTAAGATGTCCTGCCATTCAAGACAAACCTGAGGAGGTTCACAAGAACTATTCTGGGAATGAAAGAGATGAGCAATGAGTACAGAAGTTTGAGCATTGAGTACAGAAGTTGGGATGTAATGTTAAAATTGTACAAGTCATTGGTAAGGCCAAATTTGGAATATTGTGTACAGTTCTGGTCACCGCATTATAGGAAAGATATCAATAAATTAGAGAGAGTGCAGAGACGATTTACTAGGATGTTACCTGGGTTTCAGCACTTAAGTTACAGAGAAAGGTTGAACAAGTTAGGTCTCTATTCATTGGAGCGTAGAAGGTTGAGGGGGGATTTGATCGAGGTATTTAAAATTTTGAGAGGGATAGATAGAGTTGACGTGAATAGGCTGTTTCCATTGAGAGTAGGGGAGATTCAAACAAGAGGACATGATTTGAGAGTTAGGGAGCAAAAGTTTAAGGGAAACACGAGGGGGTATTTCTTTACTCAGAGAGTGATAGCTGTGTGGAATAAGCTTCCTGTAGAAGTAGTAGAGGCCAGTTCAGTTGTGTCATTTAAGGTAAAATTGGATAGGTATATAGACAGGAAAGGAGTGGAGGGTTATGGGCTGAGTGCGGGTAGGTGGGACTAGGTGAGATTAAGAGTTCGGCACGGACTAGGAGGGCCGAGATGGCCTGTTTCCATGCTGTGATTGTTATATGGTTATATGAGGAGCATTTGATGGCTCTGGTCCTGAACTCGCTGCAGTTTAGAAAAATGAGGGGAATCTCATTGAAACCTTTCAAATATTAAAATGCTTAGATGGAGTGGATGTTTCTGATGGTGAGGGGGTCCAGGACCAGAGTGCACAGCCTCAGAATAGAGGGACATCCATCTAGACCTGAGATGAGGAGGAATTTCTTCTCCCAGATGCTGATAAGTCTGTGGAATTCATTGCCACAGACAGCTGTGGAGGCCAAATCATTGGGTATATTTAAGACAAAGGTTGATAGGTTCTTGATTAGTCAGGTCATGAAGGGCTACAGGGAGAAGCTGGAAGAATGGGGTTGAGAGGGATAAAAGTCAGCCACGATTTAATGGTCAAGGAGACTCAAGACCATAAGATATAGGAGCAATATCAGGCTATTTAGCCCATCAAGTCTGCTCCGCCATTTCATCATTGCTGATCCAATTTTCCTCTCAGCCCCAATCTCCTGCCTTCTCCCTTCATACCCTAACCAATCAATTAATCTGTCAACCTCTGCCTTAAATATACATAAGGATTTGGTCTCCACAGTGCCTGTGGCAAAGAATTCCACAGATTCATCATTCTCTGGCTAAAGCAATTCTCCCTCATCTCCATTCTAAAAGGACACCCCTCTATTCTGAGGCTGTGTCCTCTGGTCTTAAGACTCTCCCACCATAGGAAAACATCCTCTCCACATCCATTCTATCAAGGCTTTTCACCATTCATAGGTTTAAATGAGGTCACCCTCATTCCTCTGAATTCTAGTGAATACAGGACCAGAGCTATCAAACCCTCTTCATATGACAAATCATTCAATCCTGAAATCATTTTTGTGAACCTCCTTTGAACCCTCTCCAGTTTCAGCATATTCCTTCTAAGAACTCAACCATGCTGAAAATACACCAAGTGAAGCTACACCAGTGCTTTATAAAGCCTCAACGTTACATCCTTGTCTTTATATTCTAGCCAACTTGAAATAAATACTAATGTTGCATTTGCCTTCCTCACCAGACTCAAAATGCAAACTAACCTTTAGGGAATCCTGCGCAAGCACACACAAGTCCCTTTGCATTTCAGATTTTTGTACTTTCTCTCCATTTAGAAAAAAGTCAACCCTTTCATTTCTCCTACCAAAGTGCATGACCATACATTTCCCGATCATGTATTCCATCTGCCATTTCTTTGCCCATTCTCCTAATCTGGCAAAGTTCTTCTGTAGCCTCTTTACTTCCTCAGAACTAACAGCCCCTCCACTATTTTCATATCATCTGCAAACTTTGCAACAAAGCCATCAATTCCATCATCCAAATCGTTGACATATAACATAAAAAGAATCAGTCCCAACACAGACCCTACGGAACACCACTAGTCACCAGCAAAGATTCCCTTTATTTCCACTTTTTGCCTCCTGCAAATCAACCACTGCTTTATCCATACTAGAATCTCTCCTGTTATACCATGAGCTCGTAGCTTGTTAAGAGGCCTCATGTATGGGACATTGTCAAAAACCTTCTGAAAATCTAATTATACAACATCAACCAATTCTCCTTTGTCTATCTTGCTTGTTACTTCTTCAAAGAACTCCAACAGATTTGTCAGTCAAGATTTTCCCTTGAAGAAACTATTTTTCATGTGCCTCCAAGTACCCTGAGATCTCATCCTTAATAATCAATTCCAACATCTTCCCAATCACTGAGGTCAGCCTAACTGGCCCAAACCATCCCACTAGGATATTAGCCCCCTCCAGTTCAGGTACAAACCCTCCCTTCTGTACAGGTCCCACCTCCCCTGGAAGACAGCCCAGTGATCCACAAATCTTATGTCCTCCCTCCTACAACCAACTCCTTAGCCAAGTATTAAACTGTATCACCTTCCTAGTTCTGGCATCACTAGCACGTGGTACGGGTAGCAATACTATCACAACCTTGGAGGTCCTGCCCTTTAACTTAGCATCTAACTCCCAATGCAGGACCTCATCACTTGTCCTACCCATGTCACAATGCTACATGGACCATGACTTCTGGTTGTTCAACTACAGGATGCTGAGAACTCAGTCTGAAATATTCCGGACCCCAGCACCTGGGAGGCAACGTACCATTTAGGAATCTCATTCTTGCCCAAAGAACCTCTTGTCTGTTCCCCTAACTAATGAATCCCCTATCACCACAGCATGCCTCTTCATCCCCCTTCCTGTCTGAGTCACAGACTCAGTGCCACAGATCTGACCACCGTGATTCATTCCCCCAACAGTATCCAAAGTGATATACCTATTATTGAGGGGGATGACCAGAGGGGTACTCTACACTGGCCCCTTAACTCACTTCCCCGTCCTGTCACCCAGTTTCCTGTGTGCTGCACCTTGGGTGTAACTACCTCTCTATATGTCCTTCTATCACCTATTTAACCTCCCAAATGATCCGGAGTTCATCCAGTTCCTGCTCCAACTCCCTAAAACCGTTTGTTAGAAGCTGCAACTGGATGCACTTCTTGTAGTTGTAGTCGATCGGAACAATGGAGGTCCCCCTGCCTTCCCACATCCCGCAAGTGGTTTCACTATCCTGTCTGGCATCTCTACTGTCCCAAGCTGAGCAGATATAAAGGAGAAGGAAAAAATCTTGAGTGAAGCCTCTCTTTGTGGAAGCCACGAAGAGCTAAAGCCTCAAGATCACCACTGTGACCATGTCCACTCAGATGATGGCTGCTGCACTTGCCCCTGCCTTTCTTTAACTTGCTCTTACTAATCAATGGGCCAAATGGCTAACTCTGATCCAATGGCTTATGGTAAAGAGAATGCAAATTCCAGCATCAATAAAGTGATTCATAAATTGTCAATTCACACTCTTTCACAACAACAGGAAATATCTAGAGCACCATGCTGAATAACTCCCTTCTCTTCCCATGCATGGTCCTCTTTCACATTTTAATTACAGAATACAAAACTCCTAGTCATCCAAGTTGTACTAAGATGCAAGACCTCACTGGAGATCTATTGCAGAATTATCTGAAAGAGGGGGCATGAAAATTTGCCTTTACTTGATACTAAATGAAAAGATCGATCCAACCACATGGATAATGGAGGGACATGTTGCAGTAATTTCTCAGCACAGTGATGAAGAATCAGCACTTTCACGTCCACTGGATCCATGGAGCGAAAGTGAACATCTCACCTGCTTCTTGTAGATTTTCAGCTGCTCCTCAAAGTGTGCTGCAAACTTGCTGATAGTCTCCTCCTCAGCTGCACAAAGCAGAACACTGGAATGAGCAATTAATTCTACACAATGTCTGCCTTTACTTATGACTTTTAATTTTGTCTTGGTATTTTTATGACTACATTGATTTACCTTTACAGTCTATGTAAAGCACTTTGAGCCTGCATCTTAATATATGAAATGTGCAATATAATATTATCATCATCACTGAAACAGTATGCAGATTACTCACAGAGAACTAGAAATATTAATAACTGTACATCTCCAAGGAAGAACTTTTGATAAGTGTACAAATTAAGTTTATTATCAAAGTGCATACACATCACCGTATACAACCCTGAGATTCATTTTCTTTTGGGCATACTCAATAAATTCATAATAGAATAGTAACCAATGAAAGACCGCATCAACTTGGTGTTCCAAACAGTGTGCAAAACTCACCAAAATGTGCAAATATACAATGAATGAAATAATTATAATAATAAAGAAAGAAACAATTAATATCAAGAACACGAGATGAAGTGTGCGTCCATGAGACTGTAGGACATAGGAGGAGAATTAGGCCATTCAGTCCATCAGGCCCACTCCGTCATTCCGTCATGGCTGATAGGTTTCAATGAGATTCCCCCTGAATTATGCTAAATTCCAGTGAGTACATCCCAAAACTGCCAAAGACTCCTCATATGTTAACCACTTCATTCCCAGGATCATCCTCATGAACCTCCTCTTGGACTCTCTCCAATGACAACACATCCTTTCTGAGATAAGGGGCCCAAACCTGTTGACAATACTCCACGTGAAGCCTGACTCGTGCCTTAGAAAGCTTCAGCATTGTATCTTTGTTTTTATATTCTATTCACCTTGAAATAAATGCCAACACTGCATTGCTTTCTTTACCATAGACTCAACCTGTGAACTAACCTTCTGGGAGTTTCGCACGAGTCTTTTGCACCTCTGATGTTTGAACTTACTCCCCATTTAGATAATGGTCTGCACTATTATTCCTTTTACCAAAGTGCATTATCATGCATTTCCCAACACTGTATTCTATCTGCCACTTTTTGCCCATTCTTCCAATTTGTCTAAGTCCTGCTGCAATCACATTGCTTCCTCAGCTATCTTTGTATCAGCCACAAACTTTGCCACAAAGCCAACAATTACATTATCTGGATCACAGACAAACAACGCGAAAAGCAGCGTTCTTGATACTGACCCCTGAGAAACACAACTAGTCACTGGCAGCCAACCAGAAGAAGCCCTTTTATTCCCACTCACTGCCTCCTGCCTGTCAGCCATTCCTCTATCCATGGCAGTATCTTTCCTGTAACACCACAGGATTTTATCTTGTTAAGCAGCCTCACGTGTGGCACCTTATCAAATACCTTCTGAAAATCTAAGTAAATGACATCCACTGCCTCTTCTTTGTTCACCCTGCTTGTTATTTCCTCAAAGAGCTCTAACAGGCTTGTCAGGCAAAATTTCCCTTTACAGAAACTTTGCTGACTTTGACTTATTCAATCATGTCTCCAAGTACCCTGAAACCTCATCCTTACTAATAGACTCCAGCACCTTCCCAACCACTGAGGTTAGGCCTATAAATTTCCTTTCTTTTGCCTTCCTCCTTTCTTAAAGAGTGGGGTGGTGTTTGCAATCTCCCAGTCCTCTGGGACCATACAGAATCAAGTGATTCTTGAAAGATCATGACCAATGCAAATGTTATCCCCTCAGCAACATATTTGAGTTCTCTGGGTTGGAGTCTATCTGGTCCAGGTGAATTATTCAGCTTAAGACCTCCTGGTTTGCTTTGCACTTCTTCCTTTGTAATAGCATTGGCACTCATTCCTGCTCCACAACACACGAGTCTCTAGCATACAGCTAGTGTCTTCCACAGTAACGACTGAAGCAAAGTATTTATTAAGCTCATTGCCATTTCTTTGTCCCCCATCCATTACTACCTCACCAGCATCATTTTCCAGCAGTCCAATATCAACCTTCACATCCCTTTTACTCTTTATATAACTGAGAAAAACTTTTAGTATCCTGTTTTATATTATCGGTTAGTTTGCCCTCATATTTCATCTTTTCCCTTCTCATGGCATTTCTAGTTGCTTTTTTGTTGGATTTTAAAAGCTTCCCAATCATCCAACTTCCCACTCACTTTTGCCACTTTATATGCTCTGTCTTTGGCTTTTATTACAGTCCTAAACATTCCTTGTCAGCAACGGTTGCCCAGCCCTGCCATTTGAGAACTTATTCTGTGGGAAATATCTATCTATCTCAGAAACTTCAGCCACCTCTGCTCTGCTGTCATCCCTGCCAGTATCCCCCTCCAATCCACCTGGGTAAGATCCTCTCTCATGCCTCTGTAATTCTCTTATTCCATTACAAAACTGATACATGTGACTTATGCTTCTCTCTCTCTAGTTGCAGTGTGAATTCAATCATATTGTGATCACTGCCTTCTAAGAGTTCCTTGATGTTAAGCTCTGGGTTATTACACAACACCCAATCTAAGATAGCCTTTCCTCGAGTAGGCTCGAGCACAACCTGCGCAAGAAACCATCTCATAGGCATTCAACAAATTTCTTCTCGCGATCTGACACCAACCTGATTTTCCCAGTCCCCTTGCATGTTGAAGTCCCCCATTACAAATGTGACATTACCTTTATTACATGCCCTTTCCAGCTCCCTTTGCAATCTCAACCCTGCATCTTGGTTTCTATGTGGAGGCCTACATACGATTCCCATAATCATCTTTTACCCTTGCAGTTTCTTAACTCCACCCACAAAGATGCAACATTCTATGACTCTATGTCACCCCTTTCTAAAGATATAATTCCATCTCTTACCAACACAGCCACACCACTAACCATGCCCTCTTGCCTGTCCTTTTGATACAATGTACATCGCAACTATGACCGTTGAGCCACGACTCAGTGATGTCAACATCATACCAACCAATCTCCAACTGCGCCATGAGCTTGTCCACATTATTCCGAATGCTATGTGCATTTAAATACAGCACTTTCAGTCCTGTATTGTTCTCCCTTTTGAATTTTGCATCTGTGGTACAACACAACTCTGTGCTCTATCTGCAGTTGTACCCAATCATTGGCTTGCTCTTCCTTATATTCATATTACATATTACATCATCTACTTGTAAACCTGCTGGCTCATCCTCAGCTCTATCATACTGGTTCCCATCACCCTGTCATGTTAATTTAAAGCACTCCCAACAGTTCTAGCAAACCTGCCCACAAGAATAGTGGTTCCCCCTCAGATTCACGTGCAACCAGCTCCTCTTGCACAGGTCTGTTTTCAGGATCTCCTCCCTTTTCTTAACCTATGTAGTTAGTACCAATATGTACCATAACTTCTGATTGCTCAACTTCCTTTTCAGGGTATCGTGGACCTTTGTGGATATTGTCAACCTTTGCAGCCACATTGCCAATTGATTCCTTACAGTGATTTTAAGTATATTTATTCTCAAAGTATATATGCAGACTACCAAGAAACCAAAAAAAACATGGAACTTGTTCAGTGAAAAGCATCAAACCCCGCTTACCCATCCCCACCACCAACACGCACAAGAAAAATCACACAAATGGCAACATTAAAAAATAGCGAAAACACGGAGTATAAAACACAAAATCTCAAACACAAAAATCAAAAGTCCAGACGTAATCAGTTCAGCTTGGTCTTTGCTATCCCACAATCAGTACAGATTGGTCATATCTCATCCTCACCGACAATCAACACTGGCACACATAAGGATATGTGCTTAGCCCACTGCTCTACTCACTCTACACCCATGACTATGTGGCTAGTCATAGCTCAAATGCCATCTATAAATTTGCTGATGAAACAAAAATTGTTGACAGGATGTTAGATGGAGACAAGAGGGTGTACAGGAGTGAGATATACCAGCTGATTGAGTGGTATCGCAGCAACAACCTGGCACTCAACGTCAGTGAGACCAAAGAGCTGATTGTGGACTTCAGGAAGGGTACAATGAAGGAACTGAACCAATCCGCAGAGGGATCAGAAGCAGAGAGTGAGCAATTTTGAGTTCCTGGATGTCAAGATCTCAGAGGATCTTACCTGGTGCTAACATGTCAATGCAGCTATAAAGAAGGCAAGAGAGTGGCTACACTTCATTAGTAATTTGAGGAGATTTGGTTTGTCACCTAAAACACTTGAAAACAGATGTACCATGGAGAGCATTCTGGCAGGCTGCATTACTGTCTGGTATGGAGGGGCTACTGCACAGGATTGAAAGAAGCTCCAGAATGTTGTAAATTTAGTCAGCTCCATCTTGAGTACTAGCCTTTGCAGTATCCATAACATCTTCAAGGAACAGTGTTTCAGAGAGGCAGCATCCAATTCTAAGGAGCCCCATCATCACCCAGGTCATGCCCTCTTCTCATTGTTACTGTTTGGAAGGAGGTACAGAAGGCCGAAGACACACACTAGGTGATCCAGGAACAGCCGCTTCCCCTCTGCCATCCGATTTCTAATTGGACATTGAACCCGTGAGCACTACCTCACTTTTATTATTTCAGTGTTTGCACTATTTTTAACTTCAACTATTTAATATGTATTCACTTACTGTAATTGATTTACTTATTTTTTTCTCTATATTCTCATGCATTGCACTGCTGCTGCTAAGTTAACAAATTTCACGACACAGGACGGTGATTATGATACTGATCAGCAGGCCACACCAATTCAAAGTTGCCCAAAGTAGCAACAAAGGAAGAAGTGACCAGAAACCAGAAACACATCATAACATGAACAACAAAGTCCAATCCTCAAACTGCATACCCTAAACGTTGCCCAAGACCCAGGACTCTGGCACCATCCTCCGACAGCAGTGAGGGAGACAAAGGGGAACCCTCACATGCAGACACCAGTCTCTGGCAGCAATGAGCAAGAGGCTGGTAGACGGCGCTAAACACCCACTTGCCTTCCACAAGCTTTGGTGATTTCATTCTTCCTTGGCGCTTTAATCAGCAAGAAAGGGAGTCTTCCATGGGTTTGTGCCTCGTCTACATGCTTCTTGGCCTCGAGACTGCAGTCTTCGCTCGAAGCCTCACAGAGCATCCTCAGAGACAGTAAAGAGCCAGATTGCTCAAGCAGCCCAAAAGCATACCACCAAACTGCAGATCACAGGCTTCAATAGTAGCAGAACCATATTTTAAAGAAAAAGATGTAAAAGTGAAAGAGGAAGGTTCATTGTTCGCTGGTACCATCTTCTTCCAAGCAAATTCTTTTTCTCAAGTAATAACATCTCACGTCGATAGGACAACTCTGAATACCTTTCACAAGTGTAATGTTGCATCCAAACTAGTTAAGGTAGACTTGGGCCAAATAAAAAGCTATTGAAAATCCCCTTACTTAGTTGATCCCCAGAAGGGGAACAGAGTTGTGCCAGAACTCTGGTCTGTCCACATTGTTGTATGGGTCAGAATGACAGAGAACAACCTCGTCAAGCTGACGTCTTTCCATACCATGAGCCTCCAGAAGATGATCCGTATTTTCTGACCATAAAAGATTTCCAACCACACCCTACTCATTCAGAGTCATCAAGAGGACATGGCCACAATCATCATGAGGAAACACAGGAGATGGACTGTGGACATGATGAGAAGAGAGGCCAACTCCGTCATCAGGGAGCACTTCAAAAACAACTTGGTGCCGTACGATTCAGGCAGAAATGTGGAAAGGACACATGAAGATAGAGAACCTTCACTGTTGTCCTAAAGCCAGCGGAGCAAGAGGCAGTATCTAGCCATTGCAAATACGTGTCTATGTGCTAACAACTGCTCATTCTGCATGCAACACTAAGGAGCAAGAAAACACCAAGAATCAGAATCTCGTCCCTTTTATCTGAGAGGTGACACAAAAACTGAACTATGAGGGGAGCTTATCTCCCATCCAGAGAGCTGTTTCTTTAAAATATCAGTGTTAAATTCATGGCGAGTACTGACTGCACAATTGGATAATAAATAATCCCAGATGTATTAAGTTGAACAGCTAATTATGTAGATGCATTGCCAAATACTGCAACAACACGTCAAGTGAAGCAAAATAAATTGCAAATACAAGACCGACATATTCCCGGTTGAAACGTCTTCTTCAAGGCTCCTGTGCACCCAGCCTGCAGGTAAATGAGATTTTAAAATTTACACATGGAGAGTTTTGTCAGCACACAGTCAGAAGCAGCTCAGTGGGGCTTTTCAGCAACTGGCAGCTCCATCTGTCATGATATTCTCTACGTCCAACAACAGAGCGCTGTCGAGGGAAAGCAGCATCCATCCATGGACTCACTTTCAAGGACTCTTCATCTTACATTCTTGATATTTATTGCAGAAAATCGTAGAAAAAGTAGTGGATATGACCAGTTCATCATGGGTAAAGCCCTCCCCATCATTGAGCACATCTACATGGAGCGCCTTTGCAGGGAACCCGCGTCCATCATCAGGGAACCCCACCACCCAGGTCATGCTCTCTTCTCTCTGCTGCCATCAGGAAGGTGGTACAGGAGCCTCAGGACTCACACCACCTGGATCAGGAACAGTTAATACCCTTCAACCATCAGGCTCTTGAACCAAAGATGATAACTTCACTCACCCCATCACTGAACTGTTCCCACAACCTAAAAACTCACTTTCAAGGACTTTTCATCTTACGTTCTCAGTACTTATTGCTTATTATTTATTATTATTTCTTTGCCTGTCCTGTTGGATGCAGCCTTTCACTGATTCTATTGGGTTTCTTGTATTTACTGTGAATGCCCACAAGACGATGAATCTTGGGATGTATATAGTGACAATATGTACTTTGAACATCTTCTACAAAATATAGTTAAGCAATGAGAGTAGGGGGCAGGTCATGGAAAGTATCCAAAAACTAATGCCATTGTTTTAAGGTGAAAGAGGAATGATTTCAAATAACTTCGAGGGGAAATTTCTTAATGCTCAAGTTGGTGAGTACCTAACAAGAATTACCCGAGAAGACAGTTGAGGCAGGTACAATAACAATATTTCAAAGACATTTGGATAAATAACGGAGAGGCTTCAAGGGATATGAGCCAAACGCAGGCAAATTGGATTAACTTAGGTGGGCGTCTCGGTGACCACGGATGGTTTGGGCCATAGGTCTTGTTTCAATGGAGATTTACACAATGGCTCTATGACACTCAGTCAGTGGCAGACCCAAGTCATCAAAAAGGAGACAAGTCCCCATTAATGTTACATGCACAAAATGCTGGAGGAACTCAGCAGGTCAGACAGCATCTATGGAAATGAACAATCAATAGACATTTTGGGCCTTCATCAGGACTGGAAAGGAAGGGGGAAGCTGGCAGGTTGGGGGGAGGGAAAGGAAGCTAGCTAGAAGGTGATAGATGAAGTCAAGTGGGTAGGAAAGATATAAGGGCTGGTGAAGAAGGAGAGGGGAGTGGACCAGAGGAGAAAGGGAAGGAGGGGGCCACTAGAGGGAGATGATAGGCAGGTGAGAAGAGACAAGAGGCTGGAGTGAGGAAAAGAAGAGGGGAGGGCGAGGGGAAATTGTTTTACCATGGGGAGGAATTGATACTCATGCCATCAGGTTGGAGGCCAGCCGGATGGAATATCAGGTGTTGTTCCTCCACTCTGAGGGTGGCCAGATATTACAATGTAATCTGCATAATTATTTTTAAATCGCCCTTTCAAGTAGTCCACAAACATGCTTTCTGCAGAACTATCCACAATAATCTCCAATTTACCCTTTAAGAAGCAACAGCTATAATTTTATTAATACTTCAGACTTTGATTTTTTTTACAACGGAACTACAATATACCTTAATTAGTGCTGTAAGACTTTAATGTGAAACAGATGCAATGATGCAACATTTTAAACTTCAAAGGCAAATTTTGTCAATTGAATTGCCAATATTTGACTGCCTCCGCCCATCCACCAAACATTTTAATTCCAATACCCATTCCAACATGTCAGTCTATCACCTCCTCTTGTCCCAGAATGAGGCCACCCTCAGGGTGGAGGAGCAACACCTTATATTCCGTCTGGCTAGCCTCCAACCTGATAGCATGAATATCGATTTCTCTTTCCAGTTAAAAAAATTATTTTCCCTGCCCCTCCTCTCTTCACCACTCTGGCCTCTTACCTCTTCCCACCTGCCTACAATCACCCACTGAGTCCCCTCCTCCTTCCCTTTCTCCTATGGTCCACTCTCTTGTCACATCAGATTCTTTCCTCTCCAGCCCTTCCCCTTTCCCACCCACCTGGCTTCACCAATCACATTCCAGCTAGCCTCCTTCCCCTTATCCCACTATTTTATTCCCTCATCTTCCCTCTTCTTTCTCAGTCCTGAAGAAAAGTCTTGGCCCAAAACATTGAATGTTTATTCATTTCCATGGACCTGCTTTGGATTTCCAGCAACTGTAGACTGTCTCGTGTTTAATATTTGACTCTGGAATGTTGGAATTCTGACAGGGTTGATATGAGGGACAGGAAGCACAAATAGTCAAGCTTAAAGAATACACCCTAACTTTCAGACAGCCAAAATAAATATGAAAACCTGGTTTGGCGGTAGTCAAGACAAAAACAAAACGAGTACTGTGGAAAATATTCACAATCCACACGAGTGCTTTCAGTCAGTGTGTTTGGAGTCGAACGGGGAGGGCGTTGTTCGGTCCGTGCACATCTTTGCCCGAAGAAGTTTTCCCTGACCTGTGCTTACTCAATACCAAAAAACAGGAAAGAGGTAGTCATGATGCATTGAGAAAGGCCATTATCAACTTCTGGGCACCCCACCTGTATTAATCCCATCTTTCAGCAGTTGGCCAGTAGTCTTCAATGCCTTGGTGATTGAAGTCTTCATCAACACACGATTTAAATGCTATTAATAATTCTAATTCTCTTTGGTATTGCACTCCAGGTACCAACCATAGAGTGAAGAAACCCTCAGAACCCCTCTAAATTTCATACCCATTCCCCAAACTATATCCTTTAGCTATATTTTCTTCTAATAAGGGGGAAGAATTAATGCAGATTACCCAATCTGTACCCCTCAATTTTAAATATCTCAATCATAACATACAGGAGCAGAATTAGGCCATTCAACCAATCAAGTCTGTTCCACCATTCGATCATGGCTGATTTATTGTCCCTCTCAACCCCATTCTCCTGCCTTCTCCAAGAACCTATTGCCCTCTGCTTTAAATATACCCAATGACTTGGTTGCCACACAGGAATGGAGGGAGAGAACACTACATCTGGTTTGTACTATCTTTCCTTACTAGTGGGCTCCCCTCCAAGTCACATAGCATCCTGATAATGCTGCTCCTTCGAGCTTCCACCTTCACAGTGGGACTGTTCCAGGGGTTCCCAATCTGGGCTCCACAGACCCTCGGATAATGGTAGGGGTCCTTGGCATTAAAAAAGGTTGGGAACCCCTGGACTGTTCCTTTACTAGAGAGATTTCCATCACCTTCAAGGGCAATAAATGCAGAGACTGACACAGGTCCCTGGCTCCACCACGCTGACGTTTCATAATTGGCAACACAGAAATGCAGTGTCAGGGGCATGGTCTATCATGGTTGTTCATTTTTAGCAAAGTATTATATGGATAAAAATGCATTATTAATAACATGATGTATGCTCTAGAGTTTTCTGTAGAAAAACCTGCCAAGAACAATCACAGACTGGAAAGACCATGACTGAATTGAATTGACTTCATTATTTACATCCTTCATATACACGAGTAAAAATCTTTGTTACCTCTCTGTCTAAATGTGCAAGGTGTAATTTATAGCAATTTATAATAAATAGTATGTACAACAACATAACATAGAAATACAGTTGTGTCAGCATGAATTAATCCCCAATGATCCTTCAGGCTTTTTTTGTATGTGTCCTGAATAGTGGGAAGTTCACATCTACAGATGTGCTGAGCTGTCCGCACCATTCTCCGCAGGATCCTGCGATTGAGGTAAGTACAGTTCCCATATCAGGCAGTGATGCAGCCAGTCAGGATGCTCTCAATTGTGCCCCTGTAGAAAAGTGAACATCATACGACAGGACACATATGAATGAGTGAATAATGTATGCTTCGAACTAGGGAGATTGCAATAAGTACTGAGGAAATCTAGGGCTGAACGGATACACTGAACTAATATTCCAAATAGTTCAGCAAGTGCTGAAATTTTGATCAGATTGCAAGTATATTTTTCTGAATACCATAATCATCCTTTACAGACAGGTTTGAAAGCTAAGCATGGAATGAAGTTTACAAAGTACACAGACTTCTGCACTGCTCCAATGATTGGCAAACGCTGATCAGTATGGTGCAGCACCCATGCTGGAATGGGGGGGGTGGGGGGGGAATCACAAGCCCCTCCCATCAGTGGTTCCCTCCAGCGTTCGCTCAATGGGAGAAAGCTGGATTGTGTACATGCATTTGTCTGCAGACTGCTAAGGGTTTGTTTTGCCAACAACATCCATGCACCATCAACCTAAAGGACATATCACTTTGGGACCTGAGCTATAGTTTTGGTATGACTCTAAGTTTACTGCTACATTATATGCGCTGTATGTGTCTTATGCTGTGTATGACTGTTAGACAAAGGAGCAGAGTTACCCCAAATGTTCCATTGAGTCTGCTCTACCATTTCATCATTGCTGATCAATTTCCCTCTCAGCCCCAATCTCCTGCCTTCTCCCCATGACCCTTCATGCCCTGACTAATTGAGACTATTTGTACTGTGTTTTTCACCTTGGCCCCAGAGGAACATTGCTTCATTTGGCCGCAGTCATGGCTAATCAAGTATGGTTGAACAACAATTAAACTCGAACTCTGAAGTGGAGAAAGCCACAGTTCTCACTTACGTTTGTCAAGTCGTGGACGAGGATTATACCGATACCCAATCTGACTCCAAAACACAGGCACTGATCCACGGGCCTGGACAAATGACAGGGTGTGACTGTGGACGTGGATCAGCTGCTCTGTCTCCACATAATTTGCCACGTTTCCATTCTCATCCACACCTCGACGCTTATAGCGCATTCCTGCAGCATTTGAACAAGGGCACAAGTTAAACCGTCCAACTTCACCAAGTAAATTTGATGATTAATTGACATTTATAATGCTGATAATGAAGCCACTTCTTTATTTATTCACAAGGAATAAATTTCTTTATTGATTCAATAGAAAGGCCACATCAATCCTCATCATTACCACGAGTCATGGAACTAAAATCAAGGATCAACCTCCAGCACAGGAGGCCAATCCAAAATATTTGTCAGGAGTAGTTGTTAAATTAATAAAGTAAGATACTTTATTAATCCCAAAGGAAATTACAGTGTCACTGTAGCATTACAAGTGCAGATGTACAAAGTAAGAAAAAAAATAAGTTACCTTAAAAATAAGATGTACACAATTTACAAGTCAATCATGGCCGAGAGCAAGAATGACCTCGTATACCGCTCTTTAGAGCAGTGCAGTTGTCTTAGTCTATTACTGAAAGTGCTCCTCTACTCAGCCAAGGTGGCAAGCAGAGGGTGAGAAACATTGTCCAGAATGTTCAGGATTTTCGGGAGGGTCTTTTATTCTACCACAGCCTCCAGTGCATCCAGTTTGACTCCTACAACACAGCCAGTCTTGGTCAGAAATTCTCTTTTTGATTTTTTTTAAAATCAGAAATGCAAATTGCTTCATTTTCTAAATGCTCAGAATTTCCTGTCATTTAACCCATTTATCTGATAGCATACTAATTAGCTTTTAGCATCTGGAACTTCTCTGCAGATTGCTGGTGGAAGGGGAGGGCTGTTGCAGAGAAGGAGCTCCTTGTTAAAAGGATTCACTGTGATGCATGAAAGTTTTCAGCTCCTTAATTTAAACTCAAAATAAAAGAAGAAATCAAAGGGTAAGCAGCTGTCAGAAGTCTACCAAAAAGGCTGGAAACACTCGGAAGACACACAGTATCCATCGGAAAAAAAATAGAATTATAGTCAGGACATCAAAGGTACTGGGGAGAAGGGGAGAATGGTGTTGAGAAGGATAATATGTCTGTCATAATGGAAAGGTGGAGCAGATTCAATGAGCTGAATGGCCTAATTCTGCTCCTACGTCTTATGGTCTAACATTTCAGACTGAACACCAGTTAGAAGTTCCTCTTTCCATAGACTGAGACTGAGTACTCCAGCATTTCCATATTTCTTAAAGGAACTCTTCAAAAATTGACAGACTGCAGTTGACTGGCTATAAAGCATTTCAGGATGTGGTGTCATCATTCAGAACTGGAGTTGGTATCAGTGCTTAAAGCAAAAGATACATGTCCAGACTAAGAAATCCAGTCAATACAGTGCTGTACAAAAGCCTTAGGCATATATATAGCAAGGGTGCCTTACACTTCTGTCAACGTGGAGTGGAGAGACAGTTTGATTTCAGTGTGATGACCCTTTGTCAAAACTGGTGAATCTCAGAACACACTTGTCAAACAAATGGAGTGGAGAAATGATGTTTGTCTCAAGCACGTAGCTTGATGTGGTTCAATACCTGCTCTGTGCCGACTCCTCCTTGAAATGATCGCCACTAAAAATCTTGGATGGATATCATCCACACACTGCTCCTGAGATGGAGTTTCAGGACTGCTCTTCTCATCGTCAGAAGATTCATTATAATTGACAACCAGTTCTTCAATCTGCACAAACCCTTGGATTATTGGAACAATCCAGAAATCCACTTTGGGATCCTGTAAGAGAACAATATTCACATTTACTTATCGATAGAGGTACAGTGGGGAACAGGCCCTACCAGCTCTTCGAACTGCACCATCCAGCAATCCCCAGTTTAACTCTAGCCTAACCAAGGGACAATTTACAATGGCCAATTAATCTACTATCCGATACATCTTTGGACTGTGGGAGGAAACTGGAGCACCCGGAGAAAACCCACATACTCCATGGGGAGGACGTACAGATTCCTTACAGATAACATCGGAATTGATCACTGACTTCCAGTTCCCGAGCTGTAATTGTGTCGTACTAACTGCTACACCACCATGACTCGATATTCACGTTTAATCTGATGCCAGAATTATTGCCACTGACCTGTGAAAAGTTAAACTCATTTCCCTGTGCGCAGTTACATTGCAATAATTGCAGAATCCTCTTGGCTGCTATTTTCAGGTCCACAGTAATTAAAGCAAACAAAATGTTCTTCAAGCAAGGCAATTCAACTTCAGAAAGAGGCTCCTACAGAGACCTGATGAGGGTCTCAGACCGAAACATCGACTGCTTATTAAATGCTGGCTGCCCTGCTGAGTTTCTCTAAAAATTTATATGTGTGGTGAACTACATATACCTGACTGGACACGCCCCTCTGCTGACTGCTCCTGTGGCTCCTCCCACAGACCCCTGTATAAAGGCGATTGGAGGCACTGCTCCTCCCTCAGTCTCCAGGATGTTGTGTGGTGGTCTCTTGCTGCTAATCGTGGTCTCTTGCAGCTAATAAAAGCTGAGTTATTGATGGTGCATAAATATGTGTTACGGTGCTGAGCAAGCGCTGAGAGCCCAACAGTTTCAATCAAAAGCAAATAGCTTGTTTTTTTCCTTGGAGAACATTTTCGTTTTCTGAAAAGTACCCTTAATGGATCACTTGTCAACATGCACCATGCCCAAAGCCTGCGCATTACCCACTGGGAGATCATTTCAAACAATCTTAACAAATAGAGGAGATAAACAGCCCTTTTATAATTTTTATAGCAAAATAAATTTTATTCATAATAAAAAAAAGTTACAAGTGTAAATAGCACATTTCATTCTTACATTCATCGTCAATGCTTTCAGTACTGTTCTATTGCATTCCTACGCACCAATAGCACCGATACCACTCATGTGTCCCCTCCCCAGGGTGGTCACTACTACAATAACTGAGGGGCTTCCTCAACCAACCCGCACCCTTCCTCTCCAGCAGCAGAGCTCTGTTCCATGGTCCTCCCCACCGACCCCTTGCGGTGGCTGCACCAAGCTTCAGGGAATCCCTCAGCACGTACTCCTGCAGCCTGGACTGTGCCAGTCAGCAACATTCCTCTATGGCAGTTGGGGTCTATGGCATAAAAGGGTTGGGAACCCCTGCTCTATGGACGTCTCAATGAGCTGGCAGACCAATAAGCTTCAGGCAGACTACAAGGTGACTTCCACAATGATCTGATGATCTGCCAGCAGCGTCTGATATTTGTCTCCTTTCATAATACAAAGGCTGGAGGACACTTTCAACCATGAACCTGAAAATGTGAATCAGGCTATAAGGATAAGGCTTGGAATGTCCAGGAGTTGCTCATAGGCATTCAATAAATCCACATCCTTTGTGTAACCACAAGAATTCCAAGCTTCCTGACAGATACTTAGGAAGGGCCGGGTTAAGGGGAAGACAGACGGACTTCACACACAGCTGCATGGTATCAAGAAATCCAGGTTCTTGTCAAACCAATGGCCAACAGAACCGACAATAAGGTAGACAGAAAGGCCAGCACTGTGATACACTGTGAAAATAAAAAAAAACTGTTTGAGGGACTCAGCAGATCACGCAGCACCTGTCAGCATAGAGAGATCATTGACATTTCTGGTCTGAAAAGTTTCTGAAAAGTTTTCAGCCCCCCCCCCCCCATTGGAAGTTTTCATGTTTTATGTCTGCAGAGATCTGGGAGTCCAAGGCCAGGACCAGCAGCAAGCTATAAAAGAACTCTGGGAGGCAGCCGAGCGAAGCACCCACTGGTTATGGATGAAGAGCAGTGACTGCAGCTGGGCCCTAAAATGACCCACGGGTGGTCAGCTGTGAAGGGGGTGCGCCTGGGACACTGTTCAGCCCTCTGGAGATGTAGCGGGCTTAAATTGGCAAAACATCTCAGAAGGGGGGTGCTCACCTGATGACCCCAGGGAAGCATCTGGCATCCACCAGGCCCCACCTCAAGATCTCTAAGCTATGACCCAAGTTAGGATCTGCTTATCAAAGGAATTGAAATATGTAGTCCCATGAGCTCAAACTGATAAGGCGAGGCCGTGACAATGTTACTAGTAGCATTACTAGTATACCGGATTATGGATAGAGGTTAATGGTTTTTGGGCTTGCAATTAATGAATTTATTCCCACAATTTAATGGTACTAAAGTTTGCAATATTGCTGGAAGAAATCTGATACAATTAACCTTTTAATTCTGGTTTTGTTTTCATTAACCACCCCAATATGCTGTCAAGATAATTGAATTGCAGTCACGCTTATAACGTGAAACACTGCAGCAACTTTGTGCAAATGTTGATCAGCTAGTCAAGCGGTTTTGCAGCAATAACCTCGCACTCAATGTCAGTAAGACCAAAGAACTGATTGTGGTCTTCAGAAAAGTGTAAGATAAGGGAACACACACCGATCCCCATCAAGGGATCAGAGGTGGAAAGGGTCAGTTGTTTCAAGTTCCTGGGTGTCAACATCACTGAGGATCTATCCCAAGCCCAACATATTGTTGCAGAAACAAAGAAGACATGGCAGCAGCTATATTTTATTAGGAGCTTGAGGAGATTTGGTAGGTCACCAAAGAGACACACAAATTTCTACAGATGTATTACAGATAGCATTCTAATTACATATACAGTGCCTCTCAAAAGTATTAACACTCCCCTCCAATGGAAGTATTCATGTTTTATGTCTGTAGAGATCTGTTTTCACTTTGACCCAAAGAGTCTTTTTCTGTTGATCAGTGTCAAAAAAGCCAAGTTAAATCCACTTTGATTCAATGTTGTAGAACTGTAAAACATGAAAACTTTTGCACGGTACTGCATTTGTCCACATGGAGTGGGGAGGGAGTATGCAAACCTGATGAGAGCCAAGGATGTTGGGAATGGGTGGAGCACTGCAGGAGAGGTGTGGGACAGGTGGCAGAGGAGGAGTGCTGGGGCAGGAAGTCAGGAAGTTGGGGGGAGGTGTGATGGTGACACAGGTGCAAACACACCCAGCCCTGAGACACCAGGCAAGGCCACTTGATTCCAAACAACTGGTTTACTGACCATTACAGAATGTCTCTCTGACGTTTCCCACTCCCTCCTCTCTCCCTTCCCCTTTTCTCAACCATGATTCCCCCTCTCCTTGCTCCCTTCCCACTCTCAGTCCACAATAGATAACCATATCAGAATCAGGTTCATCATCACTCACATTCCGGTGATAATAAACCTGATTCTGATATGTTGTGAAATTTGTTTTTTTTTCTGCGGCAGCAGTACAATGCAATACATAAAATTACTACAAGTACTGTGCAAAAGTTTTAGGTACCCTAGCTATATATATGTGCCTAAGACTTTTGCACAGTGCTGTACATTAATGACTGGTTTTGTCACAACCTAACCAGAACATCAGCAAAAAGTTTCTTCACAACGTGGCACAGCAGTGTTGATAAGTAAGAGAAGTATGATGGAATGGTATCAAGGTGGATCAGTTTAGTCTTTTGCAAAATAGATGCAAATGTACAAATTTATTATCAGGGCTGGGAGGATAATAAAGCGACCTTTGTTCCATCTATCTGGATCACTACTGCATGTTAATTTTGAGTGCCTGCAGCTTTCTTTAACCCAAAAGACTTTGGCTTCATCAATTCCATCAGATGATGAAGCAGTTTATTCAAATTTGGCTGCTACCAAAATTCATCTCCACTTTACATCTGCCACATAATGTGCAAGATATGGTTTTAAGAAATGGGTTCTAAAGAAGTCCAATCCAAGAACAGACTTGTGTGAAACAAGGCTGTTTCACCCAAAACACCAGGGGTCATCAGAAGCACACAGAAAGGCAGTATAAAGAGGTCCAAGAGGACCACAACCCTGTCCTAGTTTGGAGTCTTACGTACCTCAATGACGTGGTGATATGTTGTTCGCAGTCAGGGCTTTATGCTATGGCTCTTAGTAGGGTCACCCAAGCCAAAAAGGTCAAAGATAGGACAGACTAGGAGTGGTCCACTGGTCCACTAGGTTTGGGGGTGGGGGTTCATCTCAGTAGTAACAACAGGGCTAGGACTGGTCAAAACGAAATTGTTACGGAAACAGCAACGAAGAATCCATCTACATCTGAGTGCAATGGTATTCCTGACTCTCCACCTGGAACTTTCATAACTGACATTAGGGAACACTGAGAGGAAGCTACTGACATGATGAAGGAACACTGCCAGAGATGGAGGACATTCATTGCTGCCCTAAACGCCAGCAGAGTTACAAGCAGTAATTCACCTCTAAGAGCACTCAGTCCCATCAGGTACCTCCTGCCCCTGCTTGTGGCAGACTCTTCGTGTCCCACAATAGCATTTCCAGCCACCCCACAAAACAGAACTCGAAGCACATCATTCTTCAACGCAAGGAACTGCCGATAATGAGACAGCAATGTAAACAGTGTTTCGTCTCAACACCATTGATGTTATTACTTACATTTAACTGGATCAGATCATCCATCATGTATTTATTCCAGAAAAACCTATCGTCAACCTGTGAGAAAAGAAAGACATTGGCAAGTAGCAACATACCACTGATTCTCTGCATCTGACTTTGATTACAATCCTTTCCGTTGCTGTATCCTACATAGATTGACTTGTTGCGATTGTATGATAATGTAACGGGTGACAGATGGCACATATTGTTCACAATAAATAAAATCCACAAACACCAGACTTTTTTTAAGTTGAACTTTGAACTCCAACTCTGAGCTATATTAACATTGTGTTACCGTAGTTCACTTTAAGAGATGGTGTCTGATGCAATGATACCAATGTAAAGTGACTGCTTTTGGTTTGCTCGTAATGGAAGTTAAGCACATAAAGCTACTCTGGCATGTTTTATTGACAAAATCCTACACTTTCATTTGACCCAGTTAGAGCTTCCTTAACGAGTAACTTCTGTACAAGACCCTTCTGTGTACTCCAGTGACTAATGCAATGTATTAAGATCTGGGACATAAAAAATACCTTTAAGGTTAAGCAAAGCTCCAGGCTGAAATGGAATAGAGTACAAAAGATGAGATGCAGACAGATGGAGATTGAAGTTAATCCTAAATGTGAACAGAAAAATGGAAATAGGTAGGAAAAGAAGGAATAAACACAAGATATTCTGCAGGTGCTGGAAATCCAAAGCAGCACACACAAAGTGCTGGAGGAACTCAGCAGATCAGGAAGCATCTATGGAAATATATAAAGCGTTGACCTTTCTTCGGGACCAAGGGGAAGATGCCAGAATGAAAAGGTGGGGTGAAGGGGAAGGACTACTAGAAGGTGATAGGTGAAGCCAAGTAGGTGGGAAAGGTAAAGGTAGGTGAGAGAAGAGG